>NW_026869075.1:0-98637 GCF_020745735.1 Hemiscyllium ocellatum | reverse complement strand
ACGGTGAATGATGGAGTGAGAGTGAGAGTGGGTGACTCTGCTGTTAGTGCTGATGTAGGTGGTGGGGGGAAATGGTGACGTGTCCAGAGGGAGTCAGTCAACAATTTTGCATCCATCCAGTGCTATTAGTGAGGGAGATATAGTAGAGGGGAAAGAGAAAGAGAGAGAAGGTGCTGCATGTTGGGTGGTGAGAGCTCAGACCATACTCGCTGTGTCTAGTGGTTGGCCCGCGCAGGGAAGAGACTGGTCCCCTTTGTACTAGCCCATTCACGAGAACCTCTGAAAACAGGGAGTGAGTGTGTGTGAGGAAAGGGATTTGCTGTATCTTTATGTGTTTTCGTCTGCACAAGCACATACTCTCACTCTCCCCCTTACATACACTGATGCACACTCTCCCTATCCGTTCCACACACACATTCTCACTCTCCTTCTCACATGCGCATACGCGCACTCCACTCTGTCACACGCACGCATACACACACAGTCTCTCTCTCTAACTCCTGCACTCACACACACATACACACCCTCTCACTCTCTCTCATGTACACATAGTCTCTCTCTCTCTCTCTCTCTCTCTCCCCCTTCATACAGACACACCCCTCTCTCCTACTTACGCACACACACATGTACGCACATATAAATCTGCGGATTGAACTTGCATTTGACCATTTGTATTTGCAAATGCATTTTATTTTTTCCAAATACGTACAATTTGTAGACAGTCAGTCAATGTGTTATTTTATAAACTCCTACTTTGTAAATAAAACCAGTCTGACTCCAAGATACAGACAGCGTCCAAATAAGGTCTCACGCTTAGAATACATTGTCTGACCGCAAGTGTTACTTCATTTACCTGAAGTTATCTCCAGGCAGTGACTTGAAATAAATTCTGCGATTTGCATAATAATCAATCAAACTTGCACCTAACTGATTAAGTATTTAAGAGCGATCTTAGGTGTGTTCAATTCATGTGCATAAAACTTCTGTGTTTAAGGTCCTCCTGTCTCTTATACCTATGAAGGAACAGCGCAATAAAACATTGTGTTTGTAAGTAAACCCATTGGACTCTAACCTGGTGTTGTTTGATTTTTGATCTTGTCCAATCCAGTCCAAAACCAGCGGCTCCATATCATGGCCTTTACTGGTTAGCTAATGCTCTCCCCGAGCAAGTAAATTGTTCCTAACCCCATGTGTTCGTGTCTTGCATATTAATCTTTTGCATTGCACGTTATGCACTGATGTCTGCAAGTCCAGATATAATACATTTATAGGATCCCCATTATCCACCTTGCTTGTTACGTTTTATTTAAAGAAAGTTAGTCAACTCATTCAAACATGATTTATCCTTCATAAAGCTATGTTGACTGTGCTGGATTGTGGCTTGACTTTGGAAATCTCCTGTTATTTATACCTTCATCATGGATGTTAATAATGTGTCTTCAATCCCAAAAGTTTTCTCACTACTTTTCATTCCCCAGTGAAACTGGTTATTCGAAGTCCTTCCTTTTCTATAACCTTTATGTTTCCTTTCACAATTCCTATGTAACAGGCACAAGACTGTAAACGATCTGCTCCAATTGCTGTGTAAGAGGCAGGGTTGTCTGATTGGGCTCATTCTGTTCCTGCTTTACACTTCCTGGTATTCCTACATCATAGTCTCAGTGGACTTGCATGTCCTGCTCCTGTTCCTGACCAAGCCGCTGATGATCTCAATGTCCACCTCCTGTTGCTCAATGACAGGTTTGGGGACTTATGGAATCTCCCTGCTCAAATGTCACTTTTTAAGAGCTGAACTATGCAGGCAAGTTGTGTTGCCCACACTGAGTAGCTCAGAGGTTAGCACTGCTGCCTCATTGCACCAGAGATCCTAGTACAATTTCAGTATTCAGTTTCCTCCCACAGTCCCAAGATGTGCAGAGAATGTGAATTGGCCAAGCTAAATTACCCATAACGTTCGGGGATGTGGAGGCCAGGTGCATCAGTCATGGAAAATGCTAGGTTGCAAGATTGGGTGGGGTGGGTGGTGGGATTAGATGGGATGGTCTTCGGAGGATCAGTGTGGAGTCGATGAGTCAAATGGCCTGCTTCCACACTGCAGCGATTTTATGATTTACATCTTTGTTCCAGCAATCAGCTGAGGGAACAACCTTTGAGTTCATTCCAACATCCTTTCCCCAGCGAGCAGACTAAATCTGTGTGCACTACTCCAGATGTGATTTCACTAAGTCCCTGTACAGCAACAGGAACACTTTACCACCCTGCTGTAAAATTCCCATCCAGATTAGAGCAGTCTCAGCTGTCTGGGGAATACACAGCTTTGCTCAAAGATCATTGTCCTTCTCTACTCCACCAGCATAACGGGAGATCTGGAGAAAATCTCAGAATGACGCTTGTGAAGAATGGGGAAGATGTGGTGAGCTAATAACCATGTTGAGATATGCCTCGCCAAACATCTTGTCTGAATCTACCATTAACCTCGCCAGACCCCACGTCACTCAGATTCCACAGAAACTGGTAAGGTGGATCTCAGAAACAGCAAGGAGAAGCAAACCTTCATGAGAGTTATGTATCAAAGTGAAAGCTGCAATGCAAAGGTTGTGAATGCTATAAAATAGGAAATTAGACATACAGGTTTGCGAGTACTGCAGTAATAATGAACAGCTTCAAGCTACATGTCACCAGTGTTTACTCAAGTGAATGTTAATGCAGGGAAAATCGATTTCATGAGCATTTCTGAGACGGGTTGCTTTAGTAGTATATTGAGCAGCGAGCTGTTGATCAGGCAATTTTGGAATTGGTGTTGTGTGATCAGAAGAGCAAATCGAAGACTTTGCTGTAGAGGAGCTTTGGGGAATAGTGATCTTAATAAATGGCATTTTACATGACGGCTGAATACAAGCAGTTTTTTTTTCTTATATTAAGAGCATCCACCTGAGTCGTGCAAGCCATTAAGATACGAGAATAAACTTGGTTTTTGTTAATTTGAAAAGTGCATTAAAGTGACTTAATGAAAGATAGGAAATGTCTGCTTTTCACAGAAACACTGTAAGATCTACAATATACATATATTGTTCCAAGGCATAAATCGCAAAAGTGAAAGGTGACTCAACGATGGTGAACAAAAAAAGTTAAGAATTGCATTAGATCGATGGAAGTACGTTAAAGAAGGGTCATCAATTGTGGATTCATTGAAATTGTGGACGCAACAAAAGGGGGCTGATAAACTGATAAGTAAATTATGAAGAGAGCAGCAGTACAAACCATCCCAAAACAAAATGCCTGACGAAAAACCTCTGAATATTTGTATGGAAAATAAAAGCAAGGTCAAATGTGGAAGTGTGAATGTGTGGACAGGATAATTTATTGTGGAGAACAGAAAAATGATAGGGAAACTTACCAATTACTTTATATCTGTCTTCACGGAGGAAGGTCCAGAAAATCTCTCGGGAATACCAAGTGACCATGGGACTTGTGTAATTTAAGACTAAAATCGTTCATATCAGTGACAAGGTACAGTTTGAAAACTGTCCTTGAGTATTGATATTGATAAGTCTGACAGACCAAATGTACTTCATACCAGAATTTCAGAGAAAGCAGAAATGGACAAAATAATTGCATTGCGAATCACTGTATTTTTGTGTATTCAATTTGGAAGGTTATAAATGCATTCTAAGGATTTACAAAGTGAAGAAGAGGGAGAATGGTGAACTACAGACCAGTTAATTTATTGTTCACAGTAGAGAATCTGTCGCAATTTATTATAACGAATGTGATATTGGACACTTGGAATGTTATAGCAAACGTCGGGAGAATGATGCTAGATTTCTGAAAGGGAAGGCAACATTTACAAAACGTTTGCTTGAAATGTCCCTTGACGATCTAAACAATGGAGAACAAGTGGATGTGGTATAGCTGGATATCAGGAGGATTTTTTAAAGAATTCATTCAGTAAGTTAGCCCTACAACAATGAAGTAAATTGTATTGGGAGGAACATACACAAACGGGGGAAGTTAAAACTTCAGTTTACTTTGTTTGAAGGGAATCAGAATATAGGCGATGAAAGGCTCTGTGCTCTCTCGCCATGGATGATGTCTGAGTCACTGTTATCTCCAGCATGTGTTGGTTTCAGTACAGATTCCAGCTTCTGTAACACACTCTCACCACCGCACCCTCCATCCACATTCACATCTACATCATTTCTAAATACACAAATAATAAGGGACACAGCACTGGTCCCTGTGATACGCAGGGTCACCAATCACACAAACAGCTTTCTACCAGTACTCTCTGTCTCCTGCCAGAGCACAAAGATTGTCCAGGGGATTGTCAGTGAGGAGAAAGGTTTTATGTTACAGGAAGATATAAATGGAATGGTCAGATGGGCAGAGCAATGGCAGATGGAATGTAACCCTGATAACTATGAGATGATGCACTTTTGAAGAAGAAACCAAACAGGGGAGGACTCAATGAATGGCAGCACACTAGGAAGCTCAGAGGGTGCTTCTCCACACAAGCCTGAATGTCACTAGGTAGCGTAATAGGTTAGTTCAGAAGTCACATGCGACTGTCGGCATAGCCTTTAATCATTCAGACATAGATTATAACAAGTTACACAAAACTTTGATTCGGCCACAGATGGAAAACTGTGAGCAGTTCTGGGAACCTCATTACAAGAAGGATGTGATTGCACTGGAGGGAGTGCACATGAGCTTCATCAGGATGTTCCCTGGGATGAAGCATATCAGCTATGGACAGAGGCTGGATAAGATCGGGTTGTTTCCACTGGAACAGAGAAGGCTGAGGGGAACTTGATTCAGAAGGGCAAGATTACGAGGGGCATGGACAGGGTGGCTATACAGCAGCTGCTCCTTTTAGTCAGAGGGACAAGAACAAGAGAGCACATTTTTAAAGTGAAGGGGTTGAAGTTTAGAGAAGATATGAGGATTGTTTTTCACCCAGAGGGTATTGGAGTCAGGATCAAACTTCCTGAGAAGATGGTTGTGATGTATAATCGCACAGCCATTAAAACGTGCATGAAGTATCATAACATTTATGGTTACAGATCTCATGTAAGAAAGTGGGACTAATGTAGATCGTATTGCTTGTCTGACAGTACAGCGTATTTGCTTCTGTGATTGTTTGATTATGGATGGTGAAAGCAGTTAAGAAGACAAGTGGTGCGTTGGTCATCATTTCTTGGGAATTTGAGTACAGGAGTAAGAGCGTCTCACTGTAGCTGTACAGGCCCTTGGTGAGACCCCATCTCGAACATTGTGCAGAATTGTGTGCAGGTTTAGTGACCTTACCTAATAAAGGACAAATTTGACATTGAGGGAGAGCAGAGAAGGATGTCCAGACTGATCTCTGGGATGATAGGCTTGTTGTGGGAGCAGAGTTTGGGGTGACTGGACCTGTATTCCATGAGCTGTAGGAAATCGAGTGAAATACATAAAACTCTGATGGGGGAGACAGTATGGAAGCAGGTATGACGATTCTCCAGTCTGGGACGTCTAAAACAAGGGTCCACAGTATTAGGTACAGGCTGGCCACTCTGCATTGAGATGAGAAAAAGTGTCTGCACTCAGAGACTGGTGAACCTGGGGAATTCTCTCCCAGATCAGGCCGTGGAAGACAGGGCACTGAATATAAATAATGATTGTTAGACACGAAGGGGATGGGAAGAGAGCAGGAATATGGTGTGGAGATAGAGGATCAGCGATCATTACAGGTTGTTGTTCTCTGATAATGCGGCTGTTGTGTTCCTGTGGAACACTATTACAGAAAGCGGTGCAATATAAATAATGGGGGCTATGGGAAAAAGAGGGTAAGAGGTGAAGACCCAATAATGTCAGGAAAAATCAAAACATAAAAATTAGTCAGCCTAACACAAACAACAGCACAGTCTATTTAAATCTTTAAACAATATATTGCAATGTAATAGTGGTGTAAATGTAACACTTCCACACAACCGTTACTGACTACAGCACTCTACCTTTCACCAAGTTCTTCACCAGAAAGCACGCGAACGGACTGACCACATGACGCTCCTGCAAGATTCCAGTTACAATAGATTCCCGACAGTAAGGAAAGATGCCCTTCAGCAAAACAAGTCCATGCCACCCAGACACATTCCTCAACAAATATTTACCCCTGAATAACAAACCTAACACAATAGCCAATTCTCCTGACCAGCACATCTTTGGGAGGAAACTGGAGCACCTGGAAGAAACCCATGCAGACACAGGGAGAATGTGCAATCTCCACGCATAAATTAACCCAATGTGGAAATTGCACCCGGGTCCATGGTGCTAACCACTGAGCCACTCTGTCGTCCCAAGATTTCTCCTCAAGATTCTTTCCCTGGTTTGAAAGAAGTTCCTTCTAAATGTCAACTACAATTCCCAGTTCTGGATGCAGATTTGCTCGCTGAGTTGGAAGGTTCATACATCCATAATCTCAACCTGAGCTACAAATCTTTTCAAACCTCGCTAACATTTCCCAGTTTCAGGCAGAGCAGATTACATTCCTGGTTTAGCTGAACCCATTGAGGGTGCATTTTGCAGGCAGAGGGCCCGTGAGGTTGGGTTTGCTGTTCTGCTAGTGCCGGGGATTGAATGATGTCACAGTGAACGGGAGATCCCTTAAAACAGAAGGGTGCACAATTCATGAATCGTGTTGCTGCCAAATTGTGTTTAATAAGCACACATTATTGAAGAACTGCTTGTATATTGAGTGGAGGAGCAAAATTGATGGGCTGAAGGGATTACACTAATTTTTATTTTGTATGTCCCGATGTTTAAACATACTAAGGGATATGAATCTTGTGTGGGGAAAACTGCATTGAGGAGATTTTCTCTATGAACTAGAATGAAGAAGACTCAATGTGTTTAAAGACCTCCACATTTCCCGATGTTTCTATGCAATCTGTGGGAAAGCTCTGTAAATGTTGTCACAAGCCCTCAGATGTAAGGAAGGATATCTCTGCATGGTGACAGGACTGTGTTTCCAATTCACTTTTCCAAAGCCGAGACTGGTGCTGGGTGCTCTGTCCGGGTTTATCCTTGAAGTCCTCGGAGAAGTTTGATATAGTTGAGTGTCTTGCTTGGCTGTTTCTGAGAGCATTGAAGAGTTTATCACATGGCTGTTCTGTCTGCAGTCACTCTTAACCCAGACCATTAAAACAGGGGAGATTCACTTCTTGAAAGTACATTGGGTAAGCAAATTGGTGTTTACAATCGACATTGGCTTCAATGTCACTGTTCCTGACGCCAGATTTTACATCTTGATATTTCATTAATTATTGTTAACTTCCACCAGCTGCCAGAGTATTAGCCTGGTCACGATTAGTAACCCAGTGCCATTTGATCAACAGCACCATCTCCACCTATCGGAAAGCACACTGAGCAGGTTATTTCTGTGCTGCTTGACAGCTCTGTCAAAATGAACTCCCACCAATGTGACTATCGCGATGGGGTTCAGGGCATAGCAAATGGTCAGACTGTAGTCATTCCCCTGTTATGGGACTAAGTATGCGGCTGTGCAGGACATTGGTTAGGCCACTGATGGAATATTGCGTGCAATTCTGTTCTCCTTAATATCAAAAAGATATTGTGAAACTTGAAAGGATTCAGAAAAGATTCACAAGGATGCGGCCTGTGTTGGAGGATTTGAGCTATAGGGAGAGGCTGAACAGGCTGGGGCTGTTTTCCCTGGAGCGTCGGAGGCTGAGGGGTGTCCTTATAGTGGTTTACAAAATTATGAGGGGCATGGATAGGATAAATGGACAAAGTCCTTTCCCTGGGGTCGGGGAGTCAGGAACTAGAGGGCATAAGTTTAGGGTAAGGGAATAAAAACAAGGACGCAGATGCTGGAAACCAGAGTCTAGATTAGAGTGATGCTGAAAAGGCACATCAGTTCAGGCAGCATCCTAGGAGCAGTAAAGTCGACGTTTCGGGCAAAAACACTTCATGAGGGCTACAGGCAGAGAGCCTGAAGGGTGGAGGGCAAAGATATAAAAGAGACCTAAGGGGCATTTTTTTCATGCAGACGGTGTTAGGTGTATGGAATGAGCTGCCAGAGGATGTGGTGGAGGCTGGTACAGTTGCAACATTTAAGAGGCATTTGGATGGGTATATGAATAGGAAGGGTTTGGAGGGATATAGGCCGGGTACTGGCAGGTGGGACGAGATTAGGTTGGGATATGTGGCTGGCATGGACAGGTTTGACCGAAGGTTCTGTTTCCATGCTGTACATCTCAATGACTCTATGACTCAATGGATATAGCTGAGTGATTTTCCACGTGGCCAGGCAGATGTCCGATTTGGAGCCTCCCCAAGGGCACGGTTTGGTGTGCAGCACAAGTCTTCAGTCCCATTGTAGGAATGGTGTCAGGGCCCATTGCCTTTGTCGTATCTACAGTGTTCAGTTGTTTTTTCATGGCACGTGCAGCGAATCAAATTGGTTGAAGACTGGCATCTGTGATTCTGTGGGCGTCGTGAGGAGGGTGAGGTGGATTATCGACTCAACACTTCTGGCTGAGGATAGTGCAGATAACACATCCTTGTCTGTTACACTGATATTCAGGGCTGTTCAGTTATTTAGGATGGAGATATTTGTGGAGTCATCTCCTCCAGTAAGTTGCTTAATAGTCCATCGACATCGATGACTGAATGAGGGAAGAATGCAGAGCTTCGACCCTATCTGTTAGTCTTGGGCTGACTACCCCCTTCTCCATCAGATGGTAGTTTTGCTATTTGGAATGTAACCAGTCAAGTGCGGTAGCTTTAATGGGTTGTCATCAGGTTTAGATACACATGGTTCTGACTTTGGTATGTTCACCTACACTCGTCACTGAACCACCACTCGGCTTGATGACAATGGTAGACTGATGGATTATCTTGGGGGAATAGTTATGAATTGTGATTGAATGCAATTCTGCTGCAACTGCTGCTGAGATCTACAGCATCACATAATAACCCAGTGTGAGCTGCAATATCTGCAAATCAATTCTACTGACTTTCCCCCAGTTCACACCGAGACCCATTCACCCATCAGCCCTGTACTCAGTGACCCAACCTGGCTTCTGATGTGCGAACAAATCCAGTTTCATATTTTCATTCTGCTGAGGGCCTCTGCCTGATGTCTCGCCTTCAATTTGTTATATGACTCATATACTTTAACATACTCATCTGAATCATTTTCTTTCCTGTAATGCCATTTTCTGTGTTTGAAGTGAATGTTTTGTCCTCTGTTTTTCTCCCTGACGATGATTAAGAGGTCTGTCGTGGCAGTGATGCCAGCGTTATGTCGTTTCAGAGCCAATGAACTTGTGCACTTTGCGTTATCGTTCACTTCCCAATGTACCGCGCTTCGTGCTGGGCAGGGCATTTGAGCAGATTTGATGTACATTTTTGGAACTTGTTCAAAAACAGAAATTGCTGAAGAAACTAAGCAGGTCTGGCTGCATCTTTTGGCGTGAAAGTAGAGTTCATCTTTCGGACGCAGTGTCCCTTCCCATTTTCTCCAGAAATATTTGCGTTATCCATAATTATTTGTTTAATTGAAAATTTTTTCTCTGCTTTTCATTTCTGGAGAAACTCAGCAAGTTTGGCATCATCCGCAGAGATAGGGGAAAAGAGTTAGCGTTTCAAGTCCAGTGTAACGCTTCGTCAGAACTGAAAACGATTGGAAAATTGGCATTTTTGGCCCTTGGCATAGGTGCGGGGTAGGTGATAGGGAAACGAGGGTGTGAGAACAGATGAACAGGCTTTTAGCAGAGTGAACGAGAAGATGATATAAAATGACGTTAAATTAAGATGTTACCGGGGAAAAGGGGTTCTCTCTGTTGAGTCAAAAATAAAGAAGAAACAACCACACAAGGTCATAGGGACGCCAGAAGGGAGAATGTTGAACTTGTGGCATTATATAGATCTGGCCTGAGATATATTTTCACTGTAGAGATCATCACCGCCATCAGACAAAGGAACGCAGGTACTTGACGTCTTATTGGCACTAGTAAAATTTTCATGCTGCCTTAGTATTGTAACATATAGACAAACAAATAATAGAATGACGTTTGGGCTGAGTGCTGTTTACCAGTTGCTTTTAATATTGTTTCAAATTTGCAGTGCTTATTTTAAAATGCTTGTTCTTGAAGTTAGTATCAGATGGGGTTTAGGAGGTTGAGGGGTGACATTGTAGAAATTTATAAAATCATGGGAGGCATGGGTAGGATGAAAAGCCAAGATCATTTCCACAGGATCGGAAAATTTAATCATAGAGTGCATAGGTTTAAGAGAGAGATTTAAAGGGGAGGAAGAGCGAACTTCTTTTACACAGTGGGTGATGTTTATGAAATGAGCTGCCAGAGGAAGACTGGCAGATGCAAGTATAGCTCCAACATTTAAAAGACTTTGGACAAACATATGAATGGGAGGCATTGGGCCAAATGCAAGCAGATGGGACCAGTTTATATTGGAAAACCTGGCTGGTATGGACAAGTTGGACCAAAAATTGTGTTTGTGCACGAAATAACTGTATGAATATAGAAAGCAAACAACAGGAAAGAAAAGATGTGATAAAAACACATTGGCAAGAAATATAAAAACAAGTGGCACGAGCTTTTCCATTTATATAAGAATAGTGCAAGAGGTGTGTGTGATCTTTGGTAGAACGAAAATCAGGAAAGGTTATTGAGGACATTTGGAGGATGTGACTGGGGAACTGGGTACAGTGAACAGACAGATCATTTCCACCAGTATTTTACATAGTTCCTCACAGGTGAAGGTGCTGTTAATATTTCAATGATGTAAACAAAATGGTAATAGGAGATAAGTTCTTGAACTCTCTCTAACAGAAGGAACAAGGCATTTCTTAAATAGATAAGACCAAGGAAAAACAGGTCATCAACAATTCATAGCTGGTTTTGAAAGAAGTGGTCACAGGGTGGCTGGTGGCTCTGTGTGAAATATTCCATAACTCACTGGATTAAAGGAATGACCCAGTGAAACTGGAGTCAATCCAATGTGGCGCCTGGCTGCAAGAAAGAAGCGAGACTGAAAGCAGGAACCATTTAGCCTCAACATTATTGCTGGGAATCTGTGAGAGTGTTATTAAGGAAGGGACTGCAGAACATTTAGAAAAGCATCACACAGAGTCAGCATGGTCTTGTTAAGCGCGAAGTATATTTTGTCTGTAAAATCATGCAAGGTTTTTCTGGCGATCCATGAGAATGTATCAAGCGGACTAGATAAATGGGGAATGATAGACACGAGGCTTTCCGTAGATTTTCCACAAGGTATCACAAAATAAAGGATCTTACACAAGACAGAAGTTCATGGTATGATGGATAATGCATTAGCATGGGATGACAACTGGTAAACACTTAGAAATCGGAGAGTCAGGATTCATTGACCTTTATGAAAACATGTATCGACTGAAATACCAGAAATATCAGTCTGATGGCAAGAGCTGCTTACAATCTATACTGATAGCCTGACGGCGGGAGCTGAGTGCAATATACATCCGAGTTTGTGGATGATACTGAGAACCAAAAGGCAGGCTGTTATTTAATGCAGAGGACTCCCAATAAAAGAGCAGTACAACGGATTGGAGTGTTCATCTGTATGAAACATAACGTCAGCATGCTGATGCGGAAATGTTGGTTTATTAGACTGGTTCCTGGGATGAAAGTGCTGATTTATTGAACACATCAAAAATGCTGAGGCGATTATTCATTGTGGTTTAACTGAATGAGTGTGGCATTATTGAAATGGACAAAATTCGGAGGGGGCTTGACAAAGTCGATGTTGAGAATGTGGTTCCACGCCTGGGCAGAGTGTCTCACTCTGGGACATAGATACAGAATAAGGAATATCGATTTCAAACTGAGATGCAAAGAATTGTCTTCTTTCAGAAAGTAGTGAATGGCTGGAATTTCCTAACGCAGAGAGTTGTGGAGACTGGTTCACTGATTGTATTTACAGACGGTGTGGATTGGTTTTTGACATATCAGCGAGTTAAGGGATACAAGGGGTTAGCAGGAAAGTGGAGTTGAGCCCTGGAGTAGATCAGCCATGATCTTATTGAATGGCTGTGCAAGTTAGAGGCGCCAAATAGCCGGACTCCGTTACTATTTCTTACGTTCTTTTTTATGCTTTTGGTAAATAACTGGTTATTTTCCTGGAAGTCATGATGTAAAATGTTAAATCAGGGAGAGCAGAGGATTTGTCAGCGTTGACTTTATGTGGGGTATGGGGGCTGTATTCACAGCGAAGCTGGGTCTCTAACACGACCTACACCTGGAGCAGAAGTTTCAGAGAGGGGAAGCCTGGAAAGAGGGATTTGGTGGGGGTCACTTCCTGACCCAGCCTGGATTTTCCGAGTGCATTTCCAATACTATGCCTAACCATCGGACTGGCCTCAATCTGCTCCTGTACTGCAGGACCAAAGGGTTGGATGGAACATCAGAACATAGTGCTGACGGACACGAGGGGGCCATTCGATCCTTTGACACTATTCCACCAGTCAATAAGGTCATGGCTCATCTCATTGTGTTCCCAGCTACACTTTTCTCTCATTGCAACACTATCCCCGATTCATCTGACTATGGAAATACAGACAAAGTCAGCCTCGATTTATATAAAGATTCAGCCATCCCAAACTTGTGTGAAGTTTAATGAATTCCCACTTTGTGAATTTCTCTTCACTCCGGTTCTGACTGGGGTTGGAGGGTGTCACTGCTTCCTTCTTAGTCACACTCCTCCACTCCTCGCAACACATTTTAAGTGAAACCAGATATGGCCGATGATAAAGGTCTAAGACTGGGTCAGGTTCAGTTATCAGAACAAGTCAGTTAGATTTTATTAGTCAGGTACAAGTAATTAATAGAACTAACTCAGGAGTATGATGGATATGTGGTGTGCAGCCTCACATCACCGAGGAGCTGGGTTCAATTCCAAACTCAGGTGACGCTCTATGTGGAGTTTGAACATTCTCCATGCATCCATGTGGGTTCCCCACAAAGCTCCAGTTCCCTCCCAGAGTTTAAAGATGTGCAGCCTAGAGTGGATTGACCATGCTAGATTGCCCATTGTTGAGAGAGCGTACCCTTCATGGGAAACTCTGTCAGTATGAGGAATTGAACCTGCGCTGCTGGCGTCCCTTTGTATCACAAACCAGCCGTCCAGCCAACTGAATAGGAGATTGTGTAACTGTTACAGACAGAAACAGGCACAGACAAAGGGCAAGAGAAACTTTCCTAACAAGGAAAGTGGTACTATTCAATTAACGGTCAAGATAACGGCTGAGGATACACGTTAACTAGTCAAAATTGTATTTCATAACCGTCCTGAAGAAGGGCTTATGCCCGAAACTTCGATTCTCCTGCTCCTCGGATGCTCCCTGACCTGCTGTGTTTTTCCAGCATCACATTTTTCAATACCGGTCTCCAGAAACTGCAGTCCTCACTTTACATAGAGCACAGAAAAATACAGCGCAGTACAGGCCCTTCGGCCCTCAATGTTGCGCCGACCGAATCCTACCTAACCTACACTAGCCCAATAACTTCCAAATGCCTAGCCAATGACGGTTAAATGACCATAAAGAGGGAGAGTTCATCACTGCTACTGGCAGGGCATTCCATGAACTCACAACCCGCTGTGTAAAGAATCTACCCCTAACATCTGTCCTATACCTTCCACCCCTTAATTTAAAGCTGTGTCCCCTTGTAACAGCTGACTCCATTAACGGTAAAAGGTTCTCAGTGTCTACCCTATCTAAACCCCTAATCATCTTGTACACCTCTATCAAATCTCCCCTAAACCTTCTTTTCTCCAATGAGAACAGCCCCAAGTGCCTCAGTCTTTCCTCATACGATTTTCCTACCATACCAGGCAACATCCTGGTAAACCTCCTCTGCACTCGTTCCAATGCCTCCACATCCTTCCTATAGTATGGCGACCAAAACTGCACGCAATACTCCAGATGAGGCCGCACCAGAGTCTTATACAACTGCAACATGACCTCAGGACTCCGGAACTCAATTCCTCTGCCAATAAAGCCCAGTACACCATATGCCTTCCTCACAGCACTATTTACCTGGGTGGCAACTTTCAGAGATCTGTGTACATGGACACCAAGATCCCTCTGCTCATCCACACTACCAAGTAGCCTACCATTAGCCCAGTAATCCATCTTCTTGTTACTCCTACCAAAGTGAATGACTTCACACTTAGCTACATTGAATTCCATTTGCCACCTTTCTGCCCAGCTTTGCAACTTGTCTATATCTCGCTGTAACCTGCCACATCCTTCCTCACTGTCCACAACTCCACCGACTTTTGTGTCATCCGCAAACTTACTCACCCAGCTTTCACGCCCCTCCTCTAGATCATTTATAAAGATAACAAAAAGCAATGGTCCCAAAACAGATCCTTGAGGTACACCGCTAGTAACTGCACTCCAAGATGAACCTATACCATCAACTACTGCCCTCTGTCTCCTTCCAGCCAGCCAATTTCTAATCCAAACCTCTAATGCACCCTCAATGCCATACCTCCGTAGTTTTTACATTAGCCTACCATGGGGTACCTTATCGAACGCCTTACTAAAATCCATATACACAACATCCACTGCTTTACCGTCGTCCACCTCTTTAGTCACCTGCTCAAAGAACTCAATAAGGTTTGTGAGGCACGACCTGCCCTTCACAAAACCATGCTGACTATCCTTGATCACGTTATTCCTATCCAGATGTTCATAAATCTTATCCCTTACAATTCTCTCTAAGACTTTGCCCACCAAAGAAGTCAGACTCACTGGCCTATAGTTACTCGGGCTATCCCTACTCCCCTTCTTGAACAAGGGGACCACATTCGCCATCCTCCAGTCTTCTGGTACTATTCCCGTTGACAATGACAACATAAAAATCCAGGCCAATGGCTCTGCTATCTCCTCCCTAGCTTCCCAGAGGATCCTAGGATAAATGCCATCAGGCCCAGGAGACTTATCTATTTTCATCCTTTCCAGTATTCCCAAAACCTCTTCCCTACATACTTCAATGCCATCCATTCTAATCACTTGTGACTCAATATTCACACCAGCAACAGTGTCCTGTTCCTGAGTGAATACTGACGAAAAGTATTGATTTAGTGTCTCTCCAATCTCCTCCGCCTCCACGCACAACTTCCCACTACTATCCTTGACTGGACCGATACCTACCCTAGTCATCCTTTTATTCCTGACATACCGATAGAAAGCCTTTGGATTTTCCCTAATCCTACCAGCTAAGGACTTTTCATGTCCCCTTCTCGCTGCTCTCAGCTCTCTCTTTAGATCCTTCCTGGCTACCTTATAACTCTCAATCGCCCCAACTGAACCTTCACGCCTCATCTTTACATATACCGCCTTCTTCCCTTTCACAAGGGATTCTAATTCCTTATTAAAACACGGCTCCCTCACAAGACCCTTAACTCCATGCCTGACTGGTACATACTTATCAAGGACACTCAGTAGCTGTTCCTTGAACAATCTCCACATATCATTAGTATTCTTCTCTGGCATTGAATCGGGCTGGCATTGAATGAGAGGAACACTATGAGATTGGGTGGTTAGTTAATGAGGTGAGCTCGATAAGATAGAACCAGGAAATTAGCTCAGCCTCGTACAGACAATCCCTTTGTCACACTCAATGAAAATGGCGCTGAGATTATTTATTGCTAGATTCAGACCAATGTGTTGAAGGCTCTATGACCCCACACCCAGTTACAAGGTTGCAGAACAAACGCTCATCCAAAACTCTCCATCATCTGTATTGACATCAGTATCCCCTTCACCTATCATTCCTGGGAATACTGGCTCATGCTGCAGAATGCAGTCGAACTGTCTTCATTTCAGCATTCTCAAACCTGTGACCTTACATGAAATTGTCTCTCAATCTCCCTTTCACTTCTTTCCCAAAATCCTTTTAATAGTTGGTAGTTAAACTGACTTCTCCGCCATCACTCTCTGGCAGGGACTGGGAAATACCGTCTAGGGAATGAGGACTCTGTATTAGAGTGATAATGCAACTAGACAGGTAATTCAGAGGCATGGGCTGTGACTCCAAGGTAGTGTTTAAAATCCTACCATAGCCGATGTCAGAGATTAAATTCGAATGACAAAAATTGGAATGAAACCTAATTTCGCTCATGGAAACCAGAAACCATCAGGATTTATTCTTATTATTTCACTGATATTCTTTGGTAAAGGAACTTAACATTATTGCCCAGTCTGAACTCAGTGTGACTTTCAGACCCACAACAAAATTGTTGGCTACCTTTTTTCTTGACAAATGGCCGCGTGGTCACAGACAATTAGTGATGGACAACAAATGCTGCCCTTGCCCGTGCTGCTGGCATCCCGTGAAACAACAGCATTCAAGTTGAAATAAACCAAGGAACGGTGGGTGCTAGAGATCGAAAATACAATTCTCCAGCATCTGCAAGTTTTGGACAATCTCAGCATGTATGGCAGCCTCTGTCAGGAGCAACCCAGATAACAGTTTGAGTCCAGTAACCCTGTTTCATAACTGAATGCAAACTGAGAAACAATATTATTTATCCTGGAAACAGGGATGGCTGGGTTGGAGAGAGCGGTGGGGGCCAGTTTTAAATTGAATGGACGGAGAAATGGCCAAAAGAGAGATGAAAAGAAATGAAAAGTGATCAGATGGATTGCTGATGATGAACTAAAAGAAAAACAAAATGGCAAGTTATTCTCACATTTCCCCATTTCCTATATTCTTGAATATCACGTCCGTTTAGATATGCCCCTGTTTATAGGGAGTTAGTTTCCTTCTGTCTCTCTTCTCTGAGCGTCATGATCAAATCCATTACCAATACTGGTGCTGCCCTTATAGTCGCTGAGATACAGAGAAACGTAATGTTACATTGTCAACTGCGTCTTTGAGGAGAGAAACTGTTACTGCGGAACTGTGCAGAGATGCAACGGCTTTCTCCGCCAGGTAGAGAAACTCAGGAGCGGAGATAGTTTTCAATACTGAACCCGTGCACCATGCGTGTGGGGAATTGACTTGTTTCTGTCATTGGAAAATCAGTGGAATTTCTGTGGATGCTTATCTCGGGTTTGTATTGCCAGCTGCTGCGTCTGATAACCCGACTCTATACACTGCATTTACAGAGGGTCTGATTCCATGGCAAACAAATGGAGATGAGGCTCCACAGAAGGGAAGCTTTGTAAATTGAGAATGCAGTGCACCTCATTGAATTTAATGTTGTTATATTGCTGCATCTGATGAGCTACATCCCAGAGTATTGAGGAGGTGGCAGTAGAGCTAGTGAAAGAATTACTGATTATTCATCAAAGCTGGCTAGATTCTGGAAAGGATCCTCTGGACTGGAAAGCAGTGATTGTAAACCTAAATATTTAAAACAGTACGGAGAGAGCAAACAACAAACTAAACAGTGGTTAGCTTGATGTAAGCTGTGAGAAAAACAATGGGACCTTTTGTGAGGAATGTGACAACTAGACACTGGAAAATAATGATATGATTCGGTAGAGTCAATCGAGATTCAGGAAGGGGAAATGATCTTGATCTTTGATCAATCTGTTGGATTTTGTGGAGGTTGTCCGTTGTGACATCGACAATTGAGAACCACTGGGAATGAAGTATTTGAATTTTCAGCAGATGTTTGACATGGTTGAATACAGGTGAGTAGAGAATGTTAGAGCCCATAGGTAGGTAGGGGTGGAATACACCGAATGTATTAAAAGTTGGATAATCGAGAGAATGAAGAGAGTAGTATAATTATCTGGAGTGAAGGCTTTGGGGTATCAGAAGTATCAGTGTTTGCGCAATAGCTCTTCACAAAATATAAAATAGTTCAGATATGAACAACAAATATCATCATTCACATTTATGTTCATTAAATAGTGAGAGGTTGGGAAGTACTGTTGTTGAAATAGACCTGGATGTGCTTGGTCATAAGTCAGAAACAGAATTTTTACGCATCAGGGAGTAAATAATATGTGGCTCTTCATGCAAAATGATTAAAGTACCAGAGTAAATGTATCTTTCCCAATGACAGTGTTTTGTTGAGAGACTGTTAGATGTATTGTGTACAGGTTTAATCAGCAAAGGGGTTTCACCAGACTAAACCCTGGCATGATGTTACCATGAGGAGAAAGTGAAGAAACTTGTGCTTTATAAAGTGTGTTCAGGTGTTTGTGAGTTTATATTAAAAAAAAGTGCTGAAGCACATTGAGAGTTGAAGATACAAAAGTGTCTTATTAGATCAATTAAAGGAATGCCCAGGCAAATGCACATTTCCTGTGTATTGGAGTGCAAATATATCCACTGTAAATATATTGGCTGATGCCTGTTCCAGTCGAAGAGAGATCTGCACGGTAACAGCATGTAGATTCTGGTTTTTGTGGGTGGTGTTGGTGGGACGTTCAGTAGGTGACAGTATTGCAAACGGACAATGCAGCAGAATCATCTAGCCTGCGATAAGAAACCATGCATCATTCTCCCTGACTATTAACTTGACGAGAGCAATGGGTGATGGGAAATGTGACCAATAGCCAACGGTGCCAACATCCAATCCAGTCCAGTAGTTTTTGTGAACTGAAGGAACCATACTGAAAGGGGTTAAATGGAGCTGTTTGTTCAGTGACTTTGATTGATGCTAGTCTCCATGGATCCGAGTTGTGTCACTGGATGTTTTCCGTCTCCTATTAGTAAGGGGCCTCTTGCAATAGTTTATGCCATTTTAGCAGCAGATGCATCAACTCCAACGCTCAAAAGGATCAGCAGTTGCAGAGACAGAAAAAGGAGATTTAAACATCTGAGAATAGTCTGGAATGATCCATTAATGTATCAGAATCTGAGAACATTAGACTGGAATGCTGCAACAATGGACAGGAGTTTATCCTGGGGTCTTTTCTATTTTTCCTGGTCTTTGTCAACATTACCACATCGGATATGGGGTGCACTGCTGATTATCCAGGCGGGTTATTATCCTATCCTCGCTATTGTTGGTGTTCCTGGTAAGTTTCTTCATCTCTATCCATGTATTAATCTCTTCAACCATGGCGAACTTCTTTGCTATTTCTGTTATCTATATTTGACAAATACGAAAACTATTGTCTTCAGTTTCAAATGCAAATTTCATTGATTATCCCCAAATTTCAGAATAGCCCTCAAAACATCTGAGAACGAGACTGTTCACAATACCAAATTTAAATAAATAAAATTCATTTATGTCTCTGTAGTCTGTCCATCACAAAACCTATCCACTACCAGCTCGATTATATGCCCAGTCACCATCTTGGCTTCAAACTGACGCTTAATAAACCATTATCTATGCTTTGATAAAAGTCAGTCGTTATGGTTCCACCTCTCCTATAAGCACTCTTTCAGTTGCAAATATTTCGATCAAAACTTTGTTCTTGTCTCTAACATAACTTAATGACAGGAACACTCTCTCAGAGCAGTAATGTCGGAAAAATTGTAATTCAGATGCACATGTTATTACACAGAAAGACACTGTTCCACATTCTACCACTGACAATGTCAGAAAGTAAATACAAAAGACAGGAATTGGGAATGGCAACCATAGCATTTACAGCATTTTGTCCATACGTTTATTTATTTCATTGATGTCCTTTGGTAAATAGATCTTGCGTTATTATCTGGTCTGGCTTAAGATTGATGTGAGACCCGCAGCAATGTGCTTGGTTCTGTACTGCCTGAAAGAATGACCTTGCAGTAAATGACATTTGGGTCGGTCAACATTCCAACATGCAGACATTCCAAGTAATAACAAAATTAAAGGTTAAAGAAAGCAAAGAATGATGCAACAGGTCAGAAACAATAACGAACGATAAAGTACCAGACAAACTGAGCAGATGTGGCAGCCCATCTGCCACGTCGGGTCGAGAGAAAAATGGAATTGGCAATTCAATTCTAATGACCATACATCAGAACTGAACACAGTTGGGAAATAGCGTGATTGATGTTGGTGACACCGACATCTGTTATGAAGGGGAGAAGGACTGATTTGAATAGATGGAGAAAGAGAGAGATAGAGAGAAAGAAGCAAACAAAGGGATTATTGATGATCAGCTGGGATGGAAATAAAAAATAAAATTAAACCTTACTTATGTTTCTCCTCTTCCCATAATACTGTTAATTATGACCATGTAAGGTATATGTCAAAGCTCCTGCTTAAAGTTATTTATGCCTTTTTTTCTCTCTTCCCTGAGTGGGATCGTCTTCCTTTATTCATTAATGGGATGCTGGGCCAATATTTGATTCCCTTTCCCCACTGTCCTTGAGATGTTTTTGGTGAGCTGCCTTCCTGACCCACTGCAGTCCGTGGGCTGTAAGTAGTCAGTGCTGAGGTCCATGCGGTTTCTTTTCTTTGAGGTTTTGAAGTAACCGATATAACTGAGTGGCTGGCTTGGCTATTTCAAAATGCAAAACAGAGTGAACCACATTGCTGTGGGTCTGGAGTCACATGTAAGCCCGACCAGCTAAAGATTGTAGATTTCATTTCCTGAAGGGCATGAGGGTGCTAGGTAGGACAATCAATAATGGTTTAATTGTTTCATTAAATTCTTAATTCCTGATATTTATTGAATTCAATTTCCAACATTTGCCGTTGTGGGATTCGGATCCGGTGTCTGGGTCAATACCTGATTCCCTGGATTAATATTCGGAGACAACACAGCTAGATCATCACCTCCTCAGTATCTCCCATCAACTCCAATAGCAACAGAGATGTTGCGGTTGGTGTGACTTTGCTTCGTAAGGCAAATATATGATTGGCAAAAAAATGCCATCCTTCGTATTTTGTTTTTATGAGAAGGCGAGATGATGGGAAGTCCTCTTGGTGAAAAGGATCTGGATGTCCTTGATCATAAGAACTAACATAATTCGTACAGAGCAGTCGGGTACTGGCAGGTGGGACTAGATTGGGTTGGGTTATCTGGTCGGCCTGGAGGGGTCGGACCGAAGGATCTGTTTCCATGCTGTGCATCTCTGTGAATCTATGACTCAGCAAATAATCAGAGCAATTAATGAGTAGCATCGTTCATTACAAAATGATTAAAATATAAGTGTGAAGACACCATCCTGCAGTTGAGGAGTGTACTTGAGACAGTATTTTCTTTCATATATAATCAATGATCTCCTAGCTACAGAGAGATGGTGTAATGGCGTTTCACCAGACTAATCCCTGCGGTGATGATACAATGAGAAGAGTGTGAAGGAAACGAGTGTTTAATCTGTAACGTTACAAAAAGAATGAAACGTGATGGCAGTAACACTGGAGTGTTATGAATCAACACTCATTATTTCCAAACAAAATATAGATAGCACTAGATATAACATATTTTCCATGATACGTGTCTTCACATTTGAACAAATGTATAGTTAGGAAAGGTTTAGAAGGATATGGACTAAGCATAGGGAAATGGGGTTAGCATGGATGGACATTTCAATCAGCATGAACCAGTTTGTGACAATGCGCTTCTCTCTGTGCTGTGGGATTCTATGACTCAATGATAGTTTACAGAGCTCTATGCAGCCCCCATGTTGGTTGAGAGAGAGATCCAGGTTCTGAATGAAGTCTCACCGTTTGGATGTACAGTTGGGATGTGACCCTGTGTTGAACGTCATATTGTTCACAAATCTGTCATCAGCCACACTCTGATAGTATTAGCCGTTTCCACCAGCTTCTGACCTCCATATAGAACACTAGCCAGTCTTCTCTGACTTCTTTTTTGCTAAAAGTGTTCATTGGCTCAAGTAGACGCTGTCCTTGATGTTATTCAGAGGGTCAGTATAACGGGGCCAGGCTATGATCAGTCTGGTTTGGTACAGCCACGAAAGAGATTTTCAGAGGCCTTTTAGTTATATGTAAACAGATGAAACTACATGGCAAAGTTGTCATGCTTTAGAAGTGACCTGTATAATGAACGGGGAGTGGTCAGCTCTTTTAGCTGAGCTAGCTGAGTTGAACTGAACTGAGCAGTTTTCAGTTGAGTCTTGAACTGTGAAGTTCAACTGGGAGCTGTGTGGAAACTCTCTCTCTTTTCTGTCCTTCAGCTTCAACCTGGAAGCATGCGCTCCATTATTACCTTTTTTTTCAAGGAAGTTTGATTATTGGGACTATTGTGTGTATTTGGAATAGCATAATTAAGTCCAGCTGGATAGGTTGAATTCTGTCGGGGTTCTTTATTCTGTTCATTGTGTTTCTTTGTGTAACTTTGTGAATAACGTTTTTGTCTGATTTAAATCATCCTAGCTAAATTACTCCGGGTAGTTTTCATTGGATAATAACCAAAACAAACTGCAAAGTTATGCTCAGGGCTGCTTGCTTAAGAATGTTTTGAGTGGTCTAGCCTCGCCCATAACAGACTGGGGGCTTATTGCTTGATTTTCAACAGCGAGTGGGAGGTGCTAGTGTCTTTAGTTCGGGTATTGTTTGATTGGGTTGACAAAGGTTCGAATAGTAATGGCTACTTCAGTCACCCAAAGTTTCCTGGGTGTGCATGCAGTGACTTTGGAAATTTTACGAAAAGTGAATAAGACAAAGTTGCAAGAATCAGCTGAGAAGCTGGAATTGGAACTGGCTGCTTCTGTGAGGAGAGGAGAGATAATTACAGCAGTAACTCGTTAATTAAACTTGCTGGAGAAACCATCAGAATCAGAGATGGCAAGATGGAGGACCTGTTTGGGGATTACGAAGCACTAGGCAAGAAATTGAACCACAGGTCCTCAAGGGTCATAATCTCCGGATTACTGACCGAGCCACGTGCCAATTGGCATAGGGACAAGAAAATTAGGCAAGGAAACACGTGGCTAAGGGATTGGTGTGGGAAAGAGGGATTCCACTTCATGGGGCATTGACATCAGTTTTGGAACAGGGGGGTATCTGTACCGTTGGGACGGCCTCCACCTGAACCCATCAGGTACCAATGTTCTAGCGAAGAGGATAAATAGGGTGGTCAGTCGGACTTTAAACTTCTGAGTTGGGGGGAAGCGAAAGTGAAAGCGACAGGGAGTATGGCGTTAAATGGAAATGCAAGCAGCAGGGTAGCATGTGCCCAGGCGAATTTAAAATTGAGGCAGACTGGGAATGCAGAAAAAAGCAAGGATAACTTAGGACATCATATGACTTCCAACATTTCTAATGATAAGAAAGTTAGCATTAAGGCACTTTACGTGAATGCTCGTAGCATTTATAACAAACCAGATGAACTGATGACACAGATCATAGTGAATGATTATGATGTGGTAGATTTCACAGAGACATCGTTACAGAGAGGTCAGGACGGGCAGTTAAACCTCCAAGGATTTACAATTTATCGAAAAGACAGGGAAGTCGGCAGGGGGGGTGGGTTTGCCTTGTTACTTAAGATCGAAATTAAATGTATGGCACTGAATGACATAGCGTCGGATGATGTGGAGTCTGTATGGGTGGAATTGAGGAAACACACAGGCAAAAAAAAACAGATCTCCGAACAGTGGTCAGTACCAGGGACGCAACATGTACCGGGAAATAGAGAAGGCATGTCAGAAAGTCAAGATCACATTGATCATGGGAGACTTCAATATGCAGGTGGACTGGGTAAATAATGTTTCTAGTGGATCCAAAGAAAGGGAATTCATGGAATGCTTACAGGATGGCTTTTTGGAACAGCTTGTCATGGAGCCCACAAGGGAGCAGGCTATTCTGGACCTAGTGCTTTGCAATGAACCAGACTCTATAAAAGATCTTAAAGTAAGGGAACCCTTAGAAAGTAGCGATCATAATATGGTAGAGTTCAGTCTGGAGTTTGAAAGAGAGAAGGCAAAATCGGATGTAATGATGTTACAGTTAAATAAAGGTAATTATGAGGGCATGAGAGAGGAACTGACAAAAATAGACTGGAAGCAGAGGCAAGCGGGGAAGACAGTAGAGCAAAGATGGCAGGAGTTTGTGGGTATAATTGAGGACACTGTACAGAGGTTCATCCACAAGAAAAGAAAGATTATTCGGGGAGGGATTAGACAACCATGGCTGACAAAGGAATTCAGGAAATGTATTAAAGAAAAAGAGATATCCTATAAAGTGGCCAAGAATAGTGGGAAATCAGAAGATTGGGAAGTCTACAAAAACAAGCAGAGGATAACAAAGAGAGTAATGAGAAAGGAGAGGATCAAATATGAAGGTAGGCTAGCCAGTAATAGGAGAAATGATAGTAAAAGTTTCTTTCAATATATAAGAAACAAACGACAGGCAAAAGTAGACACTGGGCCACTTCAAACTGATGCAGGAAGCCTAGTGATGGGATATAAGGAAATAGCAGGAAAACGTAACAAGTACTTTGCGTCAGTTTTCACAGTGGAAGACATGAGTAATATCCCAACAATTAAAGGGAGTCAGGGGACTGAGTTGAGTATGGTTGTCATTACAAAAGAGAGAGTGCTAGAAAAGTTAAAATGTCTTAAAATTGATAAATCTCCTGGCCCCGATGGGATACACCCTAGAGTTCTGTGAGAGGTGGCTGAGGAAATATCGGAGGCATTGGTTGAGATCTTTCAAGAATCACTGGAGTCAGGGAAGGTCCCAGATGATTGGAAGATCGCTGTTGTAACCCCCTTGTTAAAGAAAGGATTAAGACAAAAGATGGAAAATTATAGGCCAATTAGCTTAACCACGGTTGTTGGTAAAATTCTAGAATCCATCATTCAGGATGAGGTTTCTAAATTCTTAGAAGAGCAGAGTCTGATTAGAACAAGTCAACATAAATTTAGTCAGGGGAGGTCATGCCTGACAAACCTGTTGGAATTCTTTGAAGAGGTGACAAGTAGGTTAGACCAGGGAAACCCAGTGGATGTGGTCTATCTAGACTTTCAAAAGACATTTGATAAGGTGCCACATGGGGGGCTACTGAGCAAGGTGAGGGCCCATGGTGTTCGAGGTGAGCTACTGGGATGGATTGAGGATTGGCTTTCTGACAGAAGGCAGAGAGTTGGGATAAAAGATTCTATTTTGGAATGGCAGCCGGTGACGAGCGGTGTCCCGTTCAGTGTTGAGGCCACAGCTTTTCGCATTATATATTAATGATTTGGATGAAGAGATTGGGGGCATTCTAGCGACGTTTGCAGATGATACGAAGTTAGGTGGACAGGCAGGTAGTACTGAGGAAGTGGGGAGGCTACAGAAGGATCTAGGCAGTTTGGGAGAGTGGTCCAGGAAATGGCTGATGGAATTCAACGTGAGCAAATGCGAGGTCTTGCACTTTGGCAAAAAGAATAAAAGCATAGACTACTTTCTAAATGGTGAGAAAATTCGTAAAGCCAAAGTACAAAGGGATCTGGGAGTGCTAGTCGAGGATTCTCTGAAGGTAAACATGCAGGTTGAGTCCGTGATTAAGAAAGCGAATGCAATGTTGTCACTTATCTCGAGGGGGTTGGAATATAAAAGCAGCGATGTGCTACTGAGACTTTATAAAGCTCTGGTTAGGCCCCATTTGGAGTACTGTGTCCAGTTTTGGTCCCCACACCTCAGGAAGGACATACTGGCACTGGAACGTGTCCAGCGGGGACTCACACGGATGATCCCTGGAATGGTAGGTCTAACATATGAGGAACGGCTGAGGATCCTGGGATTGTATTCATTGGAGTTTAGAAAATTTAGGGGAGACTTAATAGAGACGTACACGATAATACATGGCTTTGAAATGGTGGACGCTAGGAAATTGTTTCCATTAGGCGAGGAGACTAGGACCCGTGGACACAGCCTTAGAAATAGCGGGGGTAAATTCAGAACAGAAATGCGGAGACATTTCTTCAGCCAGAGAGTGGTGGCCCTGTGGAATTCATCGCTACAGTCTGCAGTGGAGGCCGGGACGCTAAATTACTTCAAAGCAGAGATTGATAGGTTCTTGTTGTCTCGAGGAATTAAGGGCTACGGGAGAACGCTGGTAAGTGGAGTTGAAATGCCCATCAGCCATGATTGAATGGCGGAGTGGACTCGATGTGCCGAATTGACTTACTTCCTCTCCTATGTCTTCTGGTCTTATGGTCGTAATTCAGTTGCAAATGAAACATCTTGAGTTAACGTCAAGGGGTAAGGTAAGGGCAGCCAAATTGAAACATTTATCTTTCGATAAAATGCAGAAGGGGGGCGGGGGCGGGTGAAGAGAGCAGGAGAACAGAGAGTAAAAAAATTGGCAAAAGAGAGAGCACAGGGGAGAGAGATATAGACAGCTTTTGAATAGCAAAAACTGACACTTAAAAAGAAAAGTCAGTGTAAAAGGCTGGAGATAACGGCTGAGGGTGCGCTTATTAAGGAAGAGAGTGAGGGTGAGCAAGCCTCTAGTCGTCAGAAGCCTAGTGAGAACTTGTTTGTGTATGTTCAAGCATTGCCTCAATTTGATGAGAAAAAATGTGATGCCCTTTGCATCTCATTTGAAAAGTTGGCTAAACAAATGCAGTGGCCAGAAGCAATGTGGGTTTTGTTGATCCAAACGAAACTTGTAGGTAGGACTAGTGAGATATTCACATCCCTATCAGAGGAGGTATCTGGGGAGTCTGAAGAGGTTAAAAAAAACATGTTGTCTGCATAGACAAACTTTCAGGAATCTCATGAGGAATCCTGGTCAAACCTACACTAAGTTTGTAAGGATCAAACAGACTAATTTCTATAGTTGGATATGAGCTTTAAAATTCGAGCAAAGATATAATGCCCTTAGAGAGGTTAGTACTTGGAGGCATTCAAAAATTCACTACCTGAAGTAATGCAAACTCAGGTGGAAGAGCAGAGAGTGTAAGCAGCAATGGTAGCTGCTGAAATGGCTGATGATTATGAACTGGTCCATAAACTTGGTTTTGCTTCCAGAACCAGTTCTGGAATCTGAGGTACAGGAATTGGAGCAAAGAGATATCCTCACGTGCAAAGGGAAAGGAAGATCACAGTGTAGATTATAAGGATAATGTACCACAGTAATAAAGAAAACCTTAAGGGGGACAAACAAGTTAAAATACTATGGTGTTTTCATTGTAATAAAGTGGGCCACACAAAATCACAGTGTTGGTGGGCTGGGAGAAAACCAGATGTACGATAACAGACAAGGCTGGACGTTTAGTTGGACTCGTAACAAAAAGCATAAGGGAAGTTAGGCAACTGCCTCAGAGTGCACAAGATGATCAGTGGACGTGCTAAAAAAACTTACAAGAAAGGGTAAAGTTTATTCACATAGGCCAGGAGTAAGGAGGTAAGGAGGCTCCAATATTAATTGACACAGCATCCTTTCAATCTGTAATGCTGAGGGGTGAAGCTTTATGCACTCTTGAGAGACTATTACCAGAAAATGTGCTGGGAACAGGAATTCATAATGAGGCAAAAAGTGCTCAGTTATGTAAAATGAGGCTGAAGAGTCCAGAGAAGAGTGGAGAATGTGTGGTAGGAGTAATGGACCACTAACTCTCAGCTCCCGGAATAAAATTTGTCATTGCAAATAATATAGCTGATTCACTGGTAGGCCTGCTGCCTACTCTAGTTGACAAACCAGTGGAGATGCAGGCAACTGAAGACCTGGAGAATGTTTATCCAGGAATTTTCCCTGATTGCGTGATCAGAAGATCACAGATGCACAGGTTGAAGCGGGATAAAGGCAGAGATAAGGAAGCTGACGTAGAATTATCCGAAAGTTTCTTTTTGATCAGATAAGTGGAACAAAGAAGGAGCAAGTAGGAAAACATGAACGTATCTTTAGCTCTGCTAAGTTGATTGAATTACAGCAGAACGATGAGGAGCTATAGAAGTTATATCAAAAGATATTTAACAAGAAAGAGAATGTCTTGATAGATTGTGTAGGTCTCCTATCTCAACAAAAAAGTGGGAATAAGTATTTATTAACAATAATGGATGTGTTGACTAGATTTCCAGGGGCAGACCCATTATACAGCATTACAGCTAAAAGAGTTGTAGAAAAAAAATGCTTATTTTTTAACTAGATACGGACTACCAATAGAGATCCAGACAGATCAAACTCACATCCGAACTTTTCAAGCAGGTGATGGGTAACTTGGGAATAAAGCAATTCAAATCTGCTACGTAGTATTCGGAATCACAGTGAGCATGAGCGAGATGGTATCAAACAGTGAAGACCATGTTGAGGGTTTATGGTCAGGATTATCCAGATGAATGTGATAAGGAAATTCCTTTTGAACTCTTTGTGATCAGAGACGCACAGAATTAATTGACCAAATTCAGACTATTTGAATTAATTTGTGGGCATGAAGTAAAAGGACCATTACCATTGGTTAAGGAGAAATTAATAACTCAGAATTCAGAGACCACCCATTTGAACGATGTGTCAAATTTTAGGAAACGATTAAATAGAGCTGGAGAGTTGGGTAGACAGCATTTAAAAGTATCGCAGCATACAATGAAACAGGAAGTGGATCAGAATTCATAAATTCGCAATTTTGCATTTGGGAATAAGGTATTGGTGTTACTTCAAGTAATAGTTGAGCCTTTAGAAGCAAGTTTTAATGTATCATATCAAATTGGGAAGAAATTGAATGAGGTGAACTACTTGGTACGGACTCCAGACAGGATGAGATCTCACAGAGTCTGTCATGTGAATATGCTCAAAAGGTATTTTGTTAGGTAAGGAAAGCAAGACGATAAGGTGTTCATGATTACAGCACAGAAGGAAGAACCAAGTTCAGAGGATTCTGAATTGGACATTCCTCAAATCAAATTGAATGATGAGAAAGTTGTAAATAATTGGGATAAATTATTGAGTTACCTTACGCAAGAAAAGCAAAGTTACCTGAAAGAGTTCAGACGGAGATAGAGCACACGATTCAAGATGTCATGATCGTAGTGAGTTACAGTGACTGGAGTTCACATATAGTCATGGTACCAAAGCCAGATGGTACCCAACGGTCATGTGTGGACTATCACAAAGTCAATGCCGTTACAAAGCCTGATGCATATCCAATTCCATATTTGGAGAATTGTGTCGACATAGTGGGAGAAACTACTTACATTTCTAAGTTGGATTTGCTCAGAGGCTACTGGCAAGAACCTCTGCCAGAGACAGCGAAGGCAATTTCGGCTTTCATAATGCCAAATGGACTATATCAGTTCAAAGTTGTGGCATTTGTTATGAAAAACGATCCAGCTACATTTCAGGGACTGATAATAAGGTCATTTCCGGATTACCCAACTATGTGGTGTACATTGATGACGTGGTGGTTTTTCATCACTCATGAACTGAACATTTACAGCAATTATCGGACTTGATCAATTAACTTCAGAAGGCAGGCTTGGTGGTAAACCTAGCTAAAAGTGAATTTGAGAAAGCCCAAGTCACGGTCCTGTGTCGCGTTGTTGGACATGGACAAATGGCCTCATGAGATATGAACATAAAATAGTTGGGGTATGTTCCACACCTTCGACAAAAAGAGATATGCAGCACTATGGTTCCTGGGATTGAGTGGATTTTACTGAAAGTTTGTGCCAAACGTTAAGCAGTGCGGCTGCTCCACTCACCAAATTGTCAAGGGCAAGAACTCTCAGTGGACAGAGGACTGTCAAAGCATTTTACAGCTTAAAAACTGTGTTAACCACTGCCCCCAGTATTAGCTACACTAGATTACATGAAGCCTTTCAAGGTGGCTATCGATGCCGGTGATGTGGGTATTGGTCTGGTGTTGGTGCAGGAGGATGCTGAGGGAATAGAAAGACCCATCGGGTATTTTTTCTTGGAAGTCGAACGTTCATCTACAGAAATGTTCAACGGTGGAGAAAGAGACTTTAAACTTGGTGTTGACATTACACTATAACTATGTTTATATTACCAACAATGCATCTGAGACAATCGTACACACTGATCACAATACATTGACATTTGTGGAAAAAATTAAGGACAAACATATCAGATTGCTTAGATGGAGCTTGTTGCTGCAGCCATTCAATCTGACAACTGTGCACATGGCAGGTCGTGAAAACGTGCATGCTGATGAGTTATTGAGACTCGAATGAGATATGGAGGTGTTCGATGGTGGGTGTACCGCGGCCTGAATTTGCATAGGTTTGTGTTTGAATGTTTACAGTTAGTATAGTGTATCTGTCTGCATTGAGACTACTAACTGGGTTTGAAGGGTTAAAAATGCAGCCATCTTTTAGCATCGATGGTTCTTTTTTAAGGGGGAGGAGACATATCACAAAGCAAGTCCCTTTTTTGTCTAAAAGCTGATCCTTGGCTCAAGGAGACTCTGTCCTTGATTTTTTTCAAAGGTACAATAAAACGAGGCCAAGTTCCGATCAGTCTGGTTTGGTACAGAGATGAAAAGGATTTTCAGAGGCCTTTTGTTTTTATCGAAACAGATGAGACTTCAGGCCAAAGTGGTCATGCTTTATAAGTGACCAGTATAATGAACGGAGAGTGGTGAGCTATTTTTGCTGTACTAGCTGAGCTGAGCAGTTTTCAGTAGAGTTTTGAACTGGGAAGTTCACCTGGGAGCTGTGTGGAAACTCTCTCTCTTTTCTGTCCTTCAGCTTCAACCTAGAAGCATGTGTCCCATTTATACTGTTTTTTATTGGGAGTTTGCGCATTGGGACTATTATATATATTCAGAATAGCATAATTAAGTCTAGTTGAAAAGGTAGAATTCTGTCGTATTCTTTATTCTGTTCTTTGAGTTTTATTGTTTAATTTTATGAATAAAGTTTTTGTCTGTTTTAAAATCTAGTAGTCAACCTAGCTAAATTACTCCAGGTAATTTTCATTATACACTTACCGAAACAAATTGCAAAGGTATGCTCTGGGCTGCCTGCCTAAATATGTTTTGAGTGTTCTAGCCTAGTCCGTAATATCTCGGAGATGGAAGATGCCTCCTTGGGACTTGGTACAAACCAATCACTTTCCCTCCTCATGGTCAGCAAACCACGTTAACATAACACGTGAGTACCATTAGCAATGGAACCAGGAGGAACAACATGGAGCAGTCTGTCAGTGCAGTCTATGCCTCATTGGTTTGTCGTGTTGCAGCAACAATGACATCCTCCTATTTCAGTGTAACAGTTTGGAGGGACTGTATGGCCTCTTCTGTTCATGTGTCAGTGTCTCGAGGGACTGAATGTCTTCCTCCTGGCCAGAGGGAAGGCATTCAAGGACTTTAGTGGGAAGCCCATGGTTCCTGCCTACAAACACGTTGTGCTGACTAGACTCGATCTTCCTGAGTTTTAGGAGACAAAAGTACTGCAAGCTAGGCAGGATCATGAGCTGGGAAAGTCAACATTTCAGGTATAAATGTCCTTCAGAACTGCGTTGGTGGGTAGGGGGAGCTGCAGATAAAGAGGGAAGGGGTGGTTGGGGTGGGGAGATCGGAGGACGGTAAGTTACGGCTATGTGGACACAAGTGGTGGGTGCAACCTGGTTGGGCGATGGGAGTGATGATTCCGGTTGGGAGTTGAAAGGTAGGGTCGTTAGGTGGAATGGAACACCTCCCAGTCACTTCCTATTTCAATTATCTTTCCCAATCCTTTTCCGACATAGCCATCCTTGGCCTCCTCCATTGCCACAATGAACCAAACCATAATTTGGAGGAACAAGATCTCATCTTTCACCTGTGCAGCCTACACCCCAGGGACTCAACATTGAATTTTCCAATTTCAAATAGCCTCCCTTCAAATCCCCCGACTCCCTTCCCAGGCCCTCCACTCCCTTCCATTGCTCTGAGCAAGCTTTTGTCTAGCTACCAACTGGTTCAGCCCTCCCATCACCAAAACGCCGATACCCTTTATCTGTGTTCAGTTATCCCCACCTCGCCAATCTGCCTCCTCCTCCCTCACCTTTGTCTATAGACCCCCTTACTTCCACCAAGAGTCCTGACGAAGGGTTATATCCAAGGCGTACACTTGTCAAAGTCTTGATGCTGCCTTGCTTATTTTGTTCTTCCAGATTCCTGCGTGTGTGTTTTGGATTCCAACATCTACTGTTTTTTTTAGAAATTGTCTCCTTGTGTAACAGGCAGGAGTGAGTGAACACATTGTGCCTCTTGTTATCCAACAGATCAGATGAGCTGAATGGCTTTCTTATATTACTTCAGCTAATGTTGCTGAAGGGTTTCCTCTTTCTTTTAATCGTGGAAAAGTTTAGTGTCCAGCAGTGCTTTTGATTCATGTTACATATACATTAAAAGCACGAGCTTGAATGTTGTCCAGATTTGATACTTTAGTACCTTAGGAGGTGACTCATTGTTCTGAACATTGTATAATTTTCACAGAACATCCCCACCCGTGGTGGTATGACAGAAGGAAAGACATTGATGAAGCAGCTGAAGATGTTTGTGCCAAAGAAGCTACCCTGAGGATTGCCCACAGGGCTATCCAGGGACTGGCAGGATTGATGTTCACCAGCCCCATTGTGTTCTGAATGATTCAACCAGTGGGGAGTTTACAACTGATTCCCATCAAGTTAAGTTTTGTTCAGTCTCCTTGACATCTCGCTCAATCAAATACTGCCATGATATCAGGGCCAGTCACATTACGCTGTGTTCATATTTTCTATCCATGTCAACAGTCCAAGGTATATGTGTGTGGAGTGTTTCCTTCTCTCAGAGGGTGGTAATGGTTGCGACCAGACAGTTGGGGAGGCCAAATCACTGAAATGTTTGGGGGATGCGAGTGGGTGTCAGTGGACTTTGACCCATCAGAGAGTCGAGAACTACAAAGAATTGGGCATAAAAGAGAAATTGAGGCCGAGTGCAGATCAGCCCTGACTTACTGAATGGGAGGGCAGGTCTGAGGGGCTGTGTAACCTGGTTTTATTCCAGTATACCCCATAGTCTAGTCACTTTGTGGCCTCTTCCATTTCCTGTGTTACTGACTTCAAGTAACTGAATAGACTGATCCTGTTTCTATGTAACTGGATACGGTGCTGCATGATCTAGTTACAGTTTTACAGGCCCGAGGGGTTTATTGGCCTCCTCCTGTAATTGTATATCTGGCTCCAGGGGCGAAAAAGCCTCATTCTGTTCTGGTGTAACTGAAATCCAAATTGACTAAATCTACTGCCCTTGGAGAAAGTGAGCTCTGCAGAGGCTGCAGATCAGTGTCGAAAAGTGTGGCACTGGAAAAACACGGCAGGTCAGGCAGCATCAGAGGAACAGGAGAATCCATGTTTTGGACGTTCCTGATGAAGGGCTTATGTCCTAAACATAGATTCTCCTGCCCCTCAGAGTAGAAATATTCGTTGAGAACTTCACCCATTTCTTATAGTTCCACACATACTTGTCCACATTGGTCTTCCAGGGGACCTATTTTCTCTCCAGTTATTGCTTTTTCTTTTAATATATTTAAAGTACCTTTTGGATTCATCCTAATCTTCTCAGCCAAGGCTCTTTCTTGCCCCCTTTGCATCCTACTGATTTCTTTCCTCAGTAAAGTCCTATATCTCTTATATATCTCCTGGGATTCCCTTGATCCCAGCTGTCTGTACCTGAGCCACGTCCCAAGTTCGAACATGAACCAGTAGACCAGTTTTGTCCCTCTCCGTAACTAGTTGAAAACTAATAGAACAATCGTTACTGATCCCAAAGTGCTCCCCCATTATTAACTCAGTCACCTGTCCTGTCCTATTTCCTTAGAAAATTTCGAGTTTTGTCCTTTCCCGAGTAGGACCCTCTATATACTGCATGAGGAAACTTTCCTGACGCATTTAACGGATTCTATCTCATCAAATCCCTTAATGCTCTGGCCGTTCCAGTCTGTATTGAAAAAAAAAGAAAATCCTGTATTATGATAAACCTAATGCTCCTGCAGGTCTCCCCTTTCTACCTGTATATTTGTTACTCTCAGTCCTGTTGACTCTTTGGGGGTCTATATTACAACCCCAACACCTCACCATTCCATTCCTATTTCTTAACTCCACCCACAAATCCTCATTGGGTGATCCATCAGTTATTTTATCTCTGATTACTGCTGTGGTACTCCCCTTAGTCAAAAATGCAACTCCCCCTCCACTCCTTCCACCATCTCTGTTTCACCTAAAGCACCTGTTCCCTAGCACATTAAGCTGTCAGTCCTTTCCATCACTTAGCCATATTTCTGTCATGGCTATAATATCCCAGTCCCACCTACCTATCCACGCCCTGAGTTCAAAAATGAACCTATAGACCAGTTTTGTCCCTCTCCATAACTATTTGAAAAATAATAGACATATGGTTACTGGTCCCACAGTGCTACGCCACTGTTAACTCAGTCACCTGTTCACCCCATTTCCTTAGAAAATTTCGAGTTTTGCCCCTTCCCGAGTAGGAAAGTCTATATACTGCTTGAGGAAACTTTCCTGACGCATTTAACAGATTCTATCTCATCAAATCCCTTAATGCTCTGGCCGTTCCAGTCTGTATTAGAAAAATGAAAATCCCGTATTATGATAACCCTACTGCTCCTGCAGGTCTCCCCTCTCTCCCTGCATATTTGTTACTCTCATTCCTGTTGACTCTTTGGGGGTCTATATTACAACCCCAATCACCTCACCATTCCATTCCTATTTCTTAACTCCACCTACAAAGCCTCACTGGGTGATCCATCAGTTATTTTATCTCTGATTACTGCTGTGGTACTCCCTTTAATCAAAAATGCAACTCCCCCTCCCCTCTTCCACCATCTCTGTTTCACCGAAAGCCCCTGTTCCCTAGCACATTAAGCTGTCAGTCCTATCCATCACTTAGCCATGTTTCTGTAATGGCTATAATATCCCAGTCCCACCTACGTATCCACGCCCGGAAATGTCTGAATATAATGACCCTATTATTGTTTTTACACAACTCAATAACTTGGTTATATACCTGCTCCCGTACTTTCCTTTATCTGTGGGTCTACAATATATCGCTACCAATGTTTCTGTCATGGTTTTGATCCTGAGCTCTAACCACCAAGCCTGATTAGAAGATCCTTTCAAGATATCGTCCCTTCTTACGCCAGTAACTGACTCCATAATTAATAAGGCACCACTACCTCCTCTTTTACCCTCTCTCCTGTCCTGACAAAAGTTCTGATCCCACAGAATATTGAGTTGTTAGCCATGACCTCCCTCAAACACAGCTCTGTAATGGCAAAAATGTCACAATTCCACATGTCACCTCATTTCCTTGTCATATTTGTCTGTCTGATAATATTAGCAGCATTAAGGTAAAGCACACCCGACCTGGAATACATCACCTGGAATACTCTGTACCTCGGAGTTTTTTTCAGTCATTCACTGCTCGTTATCAAGCTGTGCAATTCATGAACCAAAACTGGAACTCTGGGACTGAATGAAAATTTGTTGAATTATAATTTCGTTTTTAATAAAAGTGTTCATCAAATGCAGCTTTCCAGAACTGAACAGTCAGCTCTAAATACAACCGGTTTCTGCTGATTAGTTCCCTGCTCAGTGTGCAGAGAGGACAGCCCTCAGTGATGGAGAACGTGAGGACTGCAGATCCTGGTGATCAGAGTCGAAAAGTTTGGCGCTGGCAAAGCACAGCCATTCAGGCAGCATCTGAAGAACAGTAGAGTCAAAGTTTTGGCATCTGCCCTTCATGAGAAAAGCACTCCCCTGTTTTCCATTACATAATACACCGGATATTGGGATCCATACTTGCTCAGGAAGGCTGCACTGTACAGAGCCCGGAAAGGAAAGCAGTCAATCAGTTGGTTGGACAGGGAGTAAACAAGTTGAGGTGAAATACAGACTGATTGAAGTACAAACATAAGGATAGATAAATCCCTCAGCCAGATGGGAAACACCCTAGGTTACTACAGGAAGAGAGAAAAGAGATTTCTGTGTTTTTGGCGATGGTCTTTGCATCTTCACTCTCCATTGGAGTAGCGTCCGATGATTGGAGGGTGGTAAATGTTACTCCCTTGTTCAGGCAAGGGAACAGGGATTGTCCTGAGAACGACAGACTAGTCAGTCTTACATCTGTATTGGCCAACGTATTGGAGAGGATTCTGAAAAATCATAGTTTGATTAGAAATAGTCAGCATGTCTTTGTGAGGGATTGGATTCTTTGAGGATGGGATTAAACACACTGAAGAAGGTAAAGCAGTGAATGTGGAGTGCATGCATTTTAACAAGGTGTTTGATAAGCTTCCCCGTGGTAGTTTCATTCAGAAAGTAAGGAGGCATGGCATACAGGGAGATCTATCTGTCTGGATACAGAATGGGCTCGCCCATAGAAGACAGGTGAGCAGTGGTGTTCCATAAGGATCAGTTCTGGGACCTCTGCAGTTTGTGATTTTGAAAAATGACTTGGATGACGAAGTGGAAGGGAAGGTTCGTAAGTTTGATGATGTAACACAGGTTGGTGAAATTGTGGATAGTGTGGAGGTCTGTTCTGGTTTGCAACAAGACATTGACAGGATGCAGGACTCGGCTGCTAAGTGGCAGATCGTGTTCAATATGGAAAACTGGGATACGATTCATTTTGGAATGTCGAATTTGAATGCAGAAGACACGATTGAATGCAGGATTCTTACATTGTGGAGGAACAGGGGGATCTAATGGTCCACGGAATAGCTCCTTCAAAGTTGCTACCCATGTTTATAAGGTTGTTAAGAAGGTGTGTGATGTGTTCTTTAGCTAAGGGATTGAATTTAAGAGCTGCAAGGTTACGCTGCAACTCTATGGAGCCCTGGGGAGACCACACTTAGAATATTGTGACCAGATCTGGTTGCCTCGTTATAGGAAAGATGTGGAAACTTTGCTGAGGTTGCTTAAGAGATTTATCAAGATGCTGCCTGCATTGGAGGGCATGTCTTACAAAGAAAACTTGAGGGAGCTGGGGTGTTTTCCTCATTGGAACGAAGAAGAATGGAAAGTGACTTGACAGGAGTGTTCAAGATGATGAGAGGTATAGATAGAGTGGATAGCAAGAGACCTTCTCGCAGGGTGGAAATGGCTCTCGACAGGGCATGATTTTAAGGTAATTGGAAAAAGGTTTAGGGGAGATGTCAGAGGTAGTTTCTTGACACAGGGAGTGGAGGTTGTGTGCAATGAACAGCCAGCAGTTGTAGTAAAGTCAGCTATATGAGCGATATTTAATTGGGTAGGCAGATGAATGATAGTATACCGAAAGGTATGTAGATTAGTCTGATCTTAGAGTCGGATAAAAGGTCGACATAACGTCAAGGGCCGAATGGCCTGCAATTTTCTGCACTGTTCTATCTTTCCAGTTTAACCCAGGTTGTGGATTCTCATCAATTGTTGAATGTGTGAGGCAGTGATGTGTGTGAGATCAGGAAGCTTTGGAGGGGTGTAAGGCCAAAACCTCCAGTTATGGTGTGCATTGTTACAGTCACCTGAAAGCCAGTATAATATGTGTAGTTACTTAAACCCGACAGAATCCGCCAAGTTCAGTTATTAATGTGATTTGTGGATTGCCGTTTGCTGCTGGTTACTTCACATCCATTCTACTGTGTGACCCATGTAGTAATCTCTGACCATTCACAGAGATGTACAATTTTATTTTGATACTGGAGAATGTGAAGGTGACATTTATTAGATATGGATTTAGAGGTTTCTTTGTGAGACACATGGGATTGTAATAGATTGTCAATTTGTTAATGTCTGTTGGCGGGTTCTCCCCCTGCCAAGGTAGATTCCAAATTATTTGTTTTGAAGTAATGTTTGGCTGACTGCCCTGAACCAGGTTACAAGCTCTATGCACAGATTTTGGAACAGGCCACTGAGTCTCTCTGTATCACAGGCAGCTGTGAGGTCCAATAACACTGTAAATGATTTCAGATCTATTGGAAGCAATTTTCAGTGTAGTTCATTGCAAGGTGTTGAGTTGACTGACCCGAACAATAAGCGGATGTTTGCTATATTTCATGAATTGGGCAAAAGTAAGATGTAAACGATAATCATTCAACTGAACTATAATCTCTTAAATCAATTATGTTGATGCTATATTTATGGGACTAAAATATAAACTTCTGTCAAGATTTTCTAACACAGTAATATAGTATGTACATTTTATTTTATCGAAGAAAGAACATAACTCTTGTGGTGATCAGAATAAGATATTCAATGTCAGGATTCAAAGCAATGTGTTGCCACTCCAATATTTTTAAAGTGGTTGGCTTCTGAATGATTACATGTTCAGATTGAGCAAACGATTGAATGTACAGATAGAATTAGCGTTTTTATACATTTATATGTAAACAATCAGTTTTATTTCTCACTGAAATGTACGATCTTCAGCTATTTGCCAGCAATTTAAAAATGGTAATAAGTAAACATGGACTGTGTATATTAAACTAAATAAATTATTTGTGTTACCAAATTTCCGTGAACAATAATTTGAAAACTTGCATTTTTTAGAATGTATGATGTTTAATATGAAATTTGGACTGTAAAAAAAAACAACGAACATAATATCGTGTCAGTGAAAAGTCAAAGCTTTCCAAAGAGTTTTGTGCCAAAACCATGATATATTTGTTTTAGTAATTGGAATACAACATGTAAAATATTCATGTTCTGAGTAATAATTAGACTTCATAATGAAGCTGACCTTGCAATACTTGCATTTTAAATGCTTATGCTGCACCAAATAATCACATATTTACGAGCATTTACACAGTGAAATAATTGGATACTGACTGTTATTCACAGCTGGCACATGATAGAGTACAAATTTTTAAAATACAGAAGGAGGGCAGCGGCCATTATGTATGCATCAGTTCCAAAAATGTCTCCCAAGCACCTCCCATTTGCCAGCCCTCTCTCTGTTGCCCGTTAAATTCATAATTTCCAAATATATATCCAGTTGTCTTTCGAATCTTCATCCATAACTTTCCCAGCCATGTCAATTCCAATTCGTAACAACTCTCTAAATAAAGACGTTTTTCCTTATTTCACTCCTAGCTCTTTTGCTGTAAACCTTGAAATTAGAATTCCTTGATGCTGTAATCCCAACTAATAGAGTGTTCTTTTTCTACTCTGCAACTTTTTTCATACTTTTGACCACCGCAATAAATTCACATCTTTGTCTGTTCTGCTCCTGGAACAATAAGCCTTGCAATAACTGTAACAAACACTACAACGGAAAAACAAGAAGAAAACTAGTCACCAGGATATATGAACATCAACTAGCTACAAAAGACATGACCCCAACACTAATTTCTTACGTACTGATGAGGAAGTATGCCAGTTTGACTAGGTCTGTATATCCATTCTAGGACAGGCCAAACAGAGACAAGCACCAGAATTCCCAGAAACATGGCATTCCAACCGGAACTCCATCAACAAATACATCAATTTTGACTTCATCTACCATCCTCTGAGAAAAAGGGCCGGAAATGTCATCATCGACACCGAAAATTACATCACCAACTCAAGGAAACCGAAACACTTAAATAGAAAGTGGGAGATAACACCAGCACTTCACTGGAGTTTCACTTACTGAGTACAGTCAATGGAACAAGCTAGGAACTGCCATTAGCTATTGCCTCGGAAAATATCTGAGTGTTCGTGGCTGCCACCACATAGAATAATTGAATGAAAATGCGAGCCTGCACCACCAAGTGCATATCCAACTTTTTGAAAAGTTTGTGGGATTACCTGATCAATCACCTACCTAGGCAATGCATTCCAGACACATGTCACCCTTGACAGAACAGCGCCTCAGTGGTTAGCACTCTGCCTTAGAGCGCTGAGGAATCAGGTTTCATTTCAGCCTTTGATGACTGCCTGTATGAATTTAGCACCTTGTCTGCGTGGGTTTCGTTTAGGTACTCTGGTTTCCTTCCACAATCCAAAGATGTGCAGGTTAAATGAATTGGCCATGCTAAATTGCCGAAAGTGTTCAGGGTTGTGTAGGTTAGGTGCATTAGTCAGGGGTAAATATAGGAGGAACATGTTTGGGTGGGTTATGCTTTGGAGGGTCAGTGTGGATTTCTTGGGCTGAAGGGCCTGTTTCCACACGCAGGAGCTTTATATTCTGTGTCTGTGCCACCCTCTCAGTTCAATACAGACTCCACAAACCCTCTCTTAATCTCCTGCCTTTCACTTTAAGTATGTTTCCCTTTGTTTTTGACCCTTTGAGTAAGGGAAACAGCTGATGTCTGTTCATCCTCTTGCTCTTGTATACCTGTACCATGCTCCCTACTCAACCTTCTATGCTGCAAAGAAGAAAGGAGGAAGTTTAGCCTTCGCCCTTCAGAGTTTGAGTACTCACTTGTCTTGTTAATTCAGATGTGCATCATCTCACATTTATCAGTGTTAAACTTCATCGGCCATTATTCTGGATATAGAAATCATCTGTTTATATCGTCCTGTAGCCTAACTCTTTCCTCCTCACTGTGAAGCACCCAGCTAATCTTTGTGTCTTCCCCAACATTAGTTATCATTTCACTGCCATCCATCTTCCACATTCTCACCATCATCATTTATGAATATCACAAACAAACCTTGATTTCCTTCCTATTCTCCAGATGTTATTCACAGAAGAATAATTAAGAATTCCAGTCTCTTGTTTTTCTTATTTTGGGGTATGTACAGAGTGACGTAGTTAACACCTATTATGAGCGTGGTGCAAATACCATTTTCGACACAAAATTAAATTCACCTTTTACACTCTGTCCCTCAGAATGTCTTATTCATAAAGTGTGTACCTAATTTAGGATGAACTACGGTTTGGCACCTTGCACTGGAACATTAGCCTTTTGTGTGGCACTGTCCTTTGTAACAATAGTCAGAACTGAAGAAATCTTTCATCTGCAGGATGGACACAGACTTATTGATTGAATCAGTTAATGTGATGAGGATAAATATTCAATGAAATTCTATGTTATGGACAAACTTCAGGAGGTCAAATGATATTCTCATGGAATTGGAAGCAAAGACATACTGTTAAAACAAATTCAAAAATGTTGAGACACATCACCAGGGGAGAAACAAAAACACGTCACCCGCATTTGATGGAGATACAAAACTACGGAGTGAATGTACAATCTGATAAAGAAGCAAGTGATAGAAAAAGAAGTACATCAAATTTTAGTTTTCAATGGAATCAGTTCCTAATTTTCCTGAACAGTGGTGGTTTTCACCCAACCTCACTTTTTCAAAAACAAGCTTTACCCAGTCACTAAAACTTCATTAGCCATTCTTCCTCCCCTTCCTAGTCTTTCTTTACACTCCTACTTCCCTTGAAATACCCCTTCTGCTGCCATATACTCTTCAACTGATGATATCTCATCACACCCTTCTTCTGCCAATCCCACTGTAAGTTACACCAATTCCCTAGTTACTCCCACTTCCCCTGACCATCCCTTACTCCTTTTTGCTTTCCAACTGGGGTGATAGGAGCTCCTGGATTCTGTGCTGCTATTGACCATCAGAGAATGATGAGATTGAGATGATCAATGCCCAATGTCTAATAGTGTATGTCTGTCATTGTCCAATGCACCGTGAATAGGGTGGGTTTTTTTCCCCCATACAGAGTGGAACTTTTTTTTTTCTGTCTCTCTGTCACAGCGCTTAGCCAAACAATCTCGACCCAAATAGGAAACACCTCTCCTCAGAATCAGAAGTCCATGCATCTGTTTGCCCTTAAACGTTGCGAGGACAGTGACCACATTGTTCAATAAGCCGTGTTCTAGCCTTTTTCTCTTTGGTATTTTAACTGATTTTCCAATGTCAGTTGAGGTGAGATCAGAGTAAATTTCCTTGCCATCAAAGTAGCATTTGACTCATGTAGCATCATTCACCCTCAGCAAACTGTGGTTAATGGAAATCAGAGGAAATTCTGTGCTGGCAATTTCCTCAATGAATAATGACACCTTCCCCAGAGCTATTGGGAATGACAAATAAACTCTGCACTTGCTAGTGCCTTCCAAAACCATGGATGGATTTGTCGTATTAATAACTTCAAGATACATTCAGTTTTCACAGTTTGGTCTGAAGCCTCAGAAAAGTAAGACCTTGCTGGTTGAGTGTCACCCCAATGAAATCAGAGCATTATAATATGATAACGATTCTGATTATTTTCAATCACTTACTTTCTGAGGACTGATCGTGTGGTGTCGTTGCCACTGAGATCAACATTTTCTCTGTGCAAAAGCATCACATCACATTGGCTCAAGGCTGCACCATTCCCCAAATCTACTTCATTCTCCAGCTCATTTGCCATGCTCACCAGATGTACGAGGCCCACAAGACAGAATAACCCAGAGATGCCTATGAGGCTGTGGAACCTGCAAACCCACCCATGCCCTGCAATCTGACTCCATCCCCTCCCCCAAGCCTGTCGTGTATTCACCATCCCTCCAAACCTTTCACTCTCTAATGCTGAATGTTCTGTACTCAGCAACGGTCTCAGCTTTATCCCTCTGTGCCTCACTTGAATGAATTTCAGGAACGACATAATGTTGAATTCCTCTTCCACCATCTTCTCCTCTGTGTCCATTTCTTTGGGCAAGAGACCACTCCCCATCCCATAGACCCTTCGCCCAGCTCAAACACTCTCCCTCCGCCTGGATTCATTCCTCTGGCGTTTACTTGAACTCAATCTGTTCACTGAGAACGCTCCATGTGAATTTGGTTGTCTTAAATTCTCTGTATCCCCCTCACCCTATCCAACCTATCAACTCTGACCAGACTGTACGCTGTATGCTTCGATCCAATCCTGACTATGTTATTCAGCCTGTTCCGATAAGGGTGGTGCTGCTGTAGACTGTTGGACTCACCTCTACATTTCAGAGGCTGAGTGCCAGCTCTCACACATCTCCACATATCTCCTGCTGGTCCATAACCCTACCATGGCGCATCGGGCTATTTTATTGACTAAATCTGACCACATTTCATCTAGAGATTCCCACCCACTCGACCCCCACCACTCACCCCGAACAGTCCCGAAGCTGATGGCCCACTGATAGCAGAGTTCGCTTTTATCTCCTCCTGAAAATCCACAGACAGAACTTCCTGGGCAGACCCATTGCTTCAGCCTGTTCCTCTCATCCAGAGGGGGTGCATGGATACATAAGTTGGCCCAACTTACCCCTGTTCCTTCATGGGGTACATAGACCATTCCTTGTTCCAGTTCTATTCCAGCCCCCATCCACAACTCTTTCTCCGATTCATGGATGATATCATCGCTGCTGTTCCTCTCTCTTGTCCAGAATTGGAAAAGTTCGTCGTTTCCAATTTGCACCGCTCCCTCACTTTCACCTGGTGTTCCTCTGACTCATCCCTTCCTTTCCTCGACATCTCTGCTTCTATTTCTGGGGATAGACGGGTCACTGATATCCCGTATTAACCCACCAACTCCCACAGCTACCTGAAGTATACATCATCACATCCTGTTTTCTGTAAAGTCTCTATTCGATCCCCCCAGTTCCTCCGTCTCTACCGCATTGCTTTTGATGATGTCAACTTCAAAAGTGTGGCCTCTGAAATATCCACCTTCTTCCACAACGGAGAATTCCCCAGCACTGTTATCGACAGGGCCCTGAACCAGTTCTGACCCTCCTCTTGCACTTCTACCCTCAGCCTCTTTCTTCCCTGCTGCAACAGCGTTAGAATTCCCCTTGTCCTTACCTACCATCCCACCAGAATTCACATGCAGAAGATCAAAATTCTGCATTTCTCCCACCTCCAACGAGTTGCCACCACCAGGCACACATTTGCCTCCTCTCCCTTTTCCACTTTCTGAAGTGACCATTTCCTCCAGGACACCCTGGTCCGCTCGTTATTCACTGCCCACACCTCCCCCCCCCCACCCCCGACGTCCCCTAGCCCCCACCACAGGTACACTTCACTTTCCCCTATTGGAGATGTTACACTTTCCCACTTATCTTCTCCCTCGTCACTATCAAAGGGTCAAACATTCCTTCCAGGTGAAGCAGCATCCGACCAACATTTGCCACAGTCCGGTCTACTACATTCGCTGCTCACTTTGTGGTCTGCTCTACATTGGGGAAACTAAAGGTAGACTGGGTGACCACTTCACAGAATATCCAAGCTGTACCTTTCAAAAGGCCCTGAGTTTCCAGTTGCCTTCCAGTTTAATACCCCATCCTGTTCCCTGGCCAGTATCTCTGCGTCAGGCTTGCTGCAGTGTTCCAGGACATTTCAACGCAAGCTGGAAGAACAACACCTCATTTTCCGCGGGTGGACCCTGCAGCCATTCAGACTCAAAATAATGGTCAATAATTTTAGGGACTGACTCCTCAATGCCCCCTACTCATACACCAGACCTAGTTCTCACGTAGCCTTCCATTACTCACCCCCTATTGTTAGCTACTAACAGTTTCCGTTAACAACTATTCAGCCTCTGCTGTATATTAATCAACATTTTCAGAGCTACCATCCGTTCTGATGTAGGGCCACTGATCTAGAAACATTAATTCTGATTTCTCTGCACAGATGCTGCAGACCTTTTGCAGCAACTTCTGTTTTTGTTTCAACAATGTCTCACGATGTTTCTGTATCACAATGCAAAACGTCATGGATATTTAGAGCTCTGTCAAACATAGGAACATTGTAATTTCTCATTTAATGTCCATAAAAAATACTCGCGATTCAACTGAGATAGCAACTTTGCTTATATCGTTCAGATTATTCAATTTGTCACATGTCAGAAAGAAAAAGTAATTGATAGAGGGAAACTCAGCAGGTCTGGCACTCTCTGAGCAGAGATACACAGAATTACCTTTGATTTCAATGTTACTTTGTCAGAACAGTGTCACATCATATTCGATATGTTAACTCTGTTTCTCTCTGCAGATACTTCCTCATCTGTTGTGCTTCGAACATCATTTTCTGTTTGTATTTCATGTTTTCGTATCACTATATTTCATGTTTTTTGAGAGTGCTACATGCTGAATTTGGTTACATATGGACAATATAGTTCTTTCCTGTACCTATTATAGTTGGTGTGTCTATGTCACCTGTGTTACGGCCGAAATCTGTTTCTTCTTTAAGATTCAAAGGATAAAAGAATATTTTACTGAATATCCTGTAAATCTCAGGAACTCCACTTTGTTTGAAAAGACATTTTAGAGGCAGGTGAAATTTCATGTGATCATAGGAATAGATTATTGATGGTGGAACACTCTGTGGCCTTCGTTGAACCGGCTTGTCTACCCCCTCTGCAAAGGCTTTGATTGCATATCATAGAATTATTTACAGCAAAAGTGGGGGAAACGCAGCCCATTGTCTCTTCCAGTTTGGAATGAAAATATCTCTACTGTTAGTCTCCCGTACTGTCCCCATTGCCCTCCACATTTTCTTACCAGCGTCTGCTTTTAATTGTAAGTATTCTGCCAGATATGAACAACATGATCAATCTCAAACAAAAAGAAAAACAGAACTTAGAGGGCAACCTCAGCAAGTCTGGCAGTATCTGTGAAGAAAAATCAAAGTTAATGTTTCAGGATCAGTGACCCTACTCAATCTGTATTCCCAATGATTAAATGTGTGTATAGAAAATATAGTTCACTTTATCACATTTAATATTATCCTTTTAGTTCGCATTGTCATTCAGCATTGCATCTTCCAAACGTTGGCTGTTTCCTTGTTATGCATTAGATTTAATTCTGTCTGTCAGAAAGAGCGATGATGATGGGGGAATATCGTTGTATTCCCCATGCAATCTGCACAGCCACTGCTCCCATTCCGCCCAATCTCGCAGCCAATATCATGTTCACTCGAACCTGACTCATTAATTCATAAGTCTAAATGAATACGTTAATTGTAATTATTGCATTTAGTTTTGGACTGAGGCCAAAATGCGTAAAAGTGCGGTTTACAGCAAATAAAACTGCATTTAGCAGTCTGTCAATTTATGTAAATAAATTACTGAAGCATATTCCCTATGGAAGTTCCAAAGTTGCCTTATTAGAGCAGTGAGAGGAACATTCGGAGAAGTCCACACTTGCTATCTATGTTCAGGGCGGCTGTGCCCAGTGACAGTCTGCTCTCTAGCGTTTGTTCCAGTGGCAGAGAGATCAGCACAGTAACAACATCTTGGGGGGTGGAGGGATTTTTGGAGAGATGGTTATAGCATCGTAAACGGACAACAGAGCAGAATCATGTCGCCTATGAAAAGAAAATATTCTTATTCTCCCTCACAACTGACTTCACTAGAGCAATTGGTGATGGGAGATGTGACCAATAGCCAGCAATGTCAACATGTAGTCCAGTCCAGTTATATAGTGAACTGAATGTTTTGTATTGGAAGCAGGGACTGTTTGCTCTGACTGTGATTGATGTCAGTTCCATGCAATGTAACTGTGTCACTGGAGGGGTTCCCTCTTCTCTGGGTAAGACCCTTCATTCAGTGCACCATCTCACTGTAGTAACAGATGCATCAGCTCCAAAGTAACCGGGTATCCACCGCTTTTCAAAAGTTTGCTTTTCGCCACTTCGCTTTCTAAATGAATTACATTAGGACATTGTTTCACTAACCAACATGTATGCGAACAGGATTTTCACTTTTATGAAGCAAGCCGAATTTTTTCCTATATAAATTAGTGCTACTGCACTTTACACCATATCAGCTTGCCAACGGTTTCGTAGGAACACACTGCTTGCAAATAGTGAAGGAACCCTGTATATATCTAAGATCATGTTTAAAGCAATTTGATTCCCTCTGTCTGTCCCCCCTAAGTGTGGTCATCTTCTTATATCCATTAATTAGATATGGGTATCTCTGACTGGGGCAGCATGAGTTCTTTTTTCCAGTTGCCCTTGAGAAGATCTTGAGCTACTGCAGTCCACGTGTTTGATCTGATTTGGTTTCATTTATTTTAGTCAAATGCACAATGCAAAGGTTTGTTTTTATTGTAGTGCAGGCACATGATAGGAAACAAGAAAACAGAGATCACAGGATCCTTGGACAGAGTGATGCATACAAGATTACAGCTTCACAGGAGGTGTGCAAAGTAAGATCGACATTAGAAAGATTAACATTATTTGAATATTGAGAGATGTCAATTTGCCAGTCTAATAATGGTAGGGAAGGAAGTGTTCCTGAGCGTGCTGGTCCATGTTTTCAAGCCTCTGTGTATCCTCCCTGTTGGAAGAGGTTGTAGGAGATCATTACCAGTTTGGGAGAGAGATCTTTGATGTTGCCAGCCTTTCTGCGACAATGACAAGTATAAATGTACGGAAGGTTGTCTTCCGTGATGGTCTGGACTGTGCACAATACCGTCTGTAGTATATTTTGGTCCTAGGCAGAGCAGTTACCATGTCAGGTCATTATGCACCAGAATAGAATGCTTTGAGTTGCCAGTATGCAGAGCACTGGTAGACGGGCGGTTTCAAAATAGTTAGATGTAACAATTGGCTGCTAACTGGATACCCACGTTCTGGTTGCTCTTTTGACAACAATTGAAATTTAATTGGTAATTTTAAATTATGTCTTCTATATCAAAACCTTGTTGAGTGCATTGTATTGCCAACATTGAACCAATGAGCCATCGCCTGCTTCAAACGAATAGAGAAGCCAACGAAGGAGAAAGAGACAGAAACAAAGGGAAGGAGAGAGAGAACACAGTGAGGGAAACAGATGGACAGTCAGACAAAGAGAGAAAGGAAACAAAACGAGGAAACAAACAGTCACATGTGCAGGGAGAATGGAAGATAATAGGTTCAGGGAAAGAAACAGAAGTCAGGGAAAAGGAAAACACAGGGAAATAGGCAGTGTGAGGGAAACAGTGAGAGACAAAGGTCACAGGGAGCTGGGGATAGGGTCAAGGGGAGTTGGGGGGAATGGGAGGAGCTGGGAGTGAGGACCGGAGAGACCTGGGCGTGAACACTGGAGGGAGCTTGGGGTAGGGAGGTGAGGATTTATTTTGTCCTGCGCTAAGATATCCAGGCAGACCATGGATCAAGGTTAGCATGGATGTACTGAACAATGGCTGTAAAACATGTCTGAGAGGCATATAGGTTACCCTGCACAGGGTGTGCGCGAGGCGAGGTCAATATGGAAAAAATCAGCATTACCTGAGGTTAGAGAATCCATTCATCGGTCTAATAACAGCCAGGAAGAAGCTGTTACTGAACTAGCTGCTCTGTGTGTTCAAGCGTCTGTATCATTTAGTCTGATGGAAGAGGTTGTGGGAGATCTTTACAGACATATGATGGGTCTTTGATAATGTTAGAACAAAGAGCATTCCAGTACAGGAACAAGCCATTCGGCGGTCCAAGCCTGCGCCGATCCAAATCCTCTATCTCAATCTGTCTCCTATTTTCTAAAGGTCTGTATCCCTATGCTCCCTGCCCATTCATGTATATTTCCCGAAACATCTTAAATGGAGCACCACTGGTCACAGTTCTCCATTTTGTGAAACTCGCTTGCCCTACTACGCTCTGTCCCCTGTTGCCAAGCCAGTTCTTTATCCATGTAGCCAGCACACACTGGACACCATGTGACTTCACTTTCTCCATAACCTGACCATGGGCAATCTTATCAAACGCCTTCCTGAAGTCCATGTACATGACATCTTCAGATCCTCCCTCATCAATCAACTTTTGTCACTTCCTCAAATAATTCTATTAAGTTGGTAAGACAAGATCTTCACCACAATAAACCATGTTGCCTCTCACTGATAAGACCATGTTCATCCAAATGAGAATAGATCCTATCCTCAGTATCTTCTCTCGCAGCTTCCCTACCAAGACGTCAGGCTCACCGGTCTATAATTAAATGGATTATTCATGCTACCCTTCTTACACAAGGGGATTAGAAACTTTCCAGTCCTCCACGACCTCAGTTGTGTTCAAGGATTTAACAAAGGTATCTGTTAAGGCCCTAGTTTTTTCCCTCTCTCCCTTCCCTCTGTAATCTTGGATAGATGTTGGCAGCCTTTCTGCGGCAACGAGCCGTGTAAATAGAGTCAATTATTGGGAGATTGGAGTCCGTCATAGTCTGGGCTGTGAACACAATCTTCTGTGGTTTCTGATGGTCCTGGGCACAGTGTTGCCGTACCAGGCCATTACGCACCCGGACAGTACGTTCACAATAGTGTATCTGTAGAAGTAGTGCATGCTAAATATCCTGAGCCAAGTGAGGAAGGAGAGACGTTTTTGAACCATCTTGACTGTCACATCTATGTGAGAAGTCCAGGGTAGGCTGCCAGTTATCATCACTCCGAGGGACTTGACGCTCTGCACTCTCTCAAACGTTGATGTAGACAGTGGCTTGTTCCTCTCCTTTCGTTCTAAAGTCAATGATCAGTTCTTTACTTTTGCCGAATTTGAGAGGGAGGTTATTATCATTCCACCATGCCGCCAAACCCACTATCTCTTTTCTGTGTTCAGACTCATGGCTGCTTGATATCCCTCCTGCTTTGGTGATGTCATCAGCAAACTTACAGTTGGCATTGCTTGGAATTTGGCAACACAGCCACTTGTGTACAGGAGTACAGTAGGGGACTGAGGACACAGCCGTGTGTGTACAGGGAGCACAGTAGCGGGCTGAGGACACATCCATGGGTTTACATTGTGTACAGTAGGGGATGCGGACACAGCTGTATGTGTGCAGGGAGAGCAGTAGGGGGCTGAGGACACAGCCGTGTGTGTGCAGGGAGAGCAGTAGGGGGCTGAGGACACAGCCGTGTGTGTACAGGGCGTACAATAGGGGACTGAGGACACAGCCATGTGTGTACAGGGAGTACAGTAGGGGCTGAGGACACAGCCGTGGGTGTACAGGGAGGACAGTAGGGGCTGAGGACACAGCTGTGGGTGTACAGGGAGTACAGTAGCGGGCTGAGGACGCAGCTATGGGTTTACATTGTGTACAGTAGGGGGCTGAGGAACACAGCCGTGTGTGTGCAGGGAGTGCAGTAGTGGGCTGAGGACACAGCCATTTGTGTACCGGAGTACAGTAGGGAACTGAAGACACAGCCGTGTGTGTACAGGGAGTACAGTAGGGACTGAGGACAAAGCCGTGTGTGTACAGGGAGTACAGTAGGGGGCTAAGGATACAGCCGCCGGTATACAGGGAGTACAGTAGGGGGCGGAGGGACATGGCTGTGTGTGTACAGGGAGTACAGTAGCGGACTGAGGACACAGCCGTGTGTGTACAAGGAGTACAGTAGAGGGCTGAGGATAGTACAGGAAGTAGAGTAGGGGGCTGAGGACGCAGCCATGTGTGTACAGGTAGTACAGTAGGGGGCTGAGGATGCAGCGGTGTGTGTACAGAGAGTACAGTAGCGAGCTGAGGGACACCGCCGTGTGTGTACATAGAGTACTGTCGGGGGCTGAGGACACAGCCGTGTGTGCACAGGGAGTACAGTAGAGGGCTGAGGATACAGCTGTGTGTGTACGGGGAGTGCAGTAGAGGCTGAGGACACAGCCGTGTGTGTACAGGGAGTACAGTAGGGGCTGAGGGACACAGCTGTGTGTACAGGGAGTACAGTAGGGGGCTGAGGATACAGCCGCGTGTGAAGGGAGTACAGTAGGGACAGAGGGATACAGCCGTGTGTGTGCAGGGTGTACAGTAGGGGGCTGAGGGACACAGCTGCGTGTGTACAGGGAGTACAGTAGGGGCTGAGGGACACATCCTCCAGGAGCTCCAGTGTTGAATGTTATTGTGGCGGAGGTTCAGATACCTATCTTCACTAATTGTGGTTTGTGGGTCAGAAACCAGAGAATTCAGTTGCAGAGAGTGGAGTGGCAACTAAGGTAAAGGAATTTTGAGATCAGTCTGAAGGGGATAATGATGTTTAAGGTGGAGTTGGCGTCAATGAGCAGGAGTCCGGTTCATGTGTGTTTGTTGTCCAGATGTCCGAGGGATGAGTGCAGGGCTCGGGATCTGGCTTCTGTTGTGGACCCGTTACATCAGTCGGCATATTATAGGGGACCAAATAAGGCTGGGCGATTGGAGGTGATGTGGGCCATAACCAGCCTTTCAAATCACTCCATGTTTATTGAGGTTAGAGCCACTGGGCGGCAATCATCAAGTCATTAAAGCATGAGCTTTCTCACTTACAAGGTTGATGTTATGATTTAGAGATGCTGGTGTTGGACTGGGGTGTACAAAGTTAAAAATCACACAACACCAGGTTATAATCCAACAGGTTTAATTGGAAGCAAAATAATGAAGGTTGATGTTGGTCTTCTTGAAGCAGATTGGGACTTGAGCTTGTGGGAGGGAAAGGCTGAAGTTGTATGTGAATACCTCTGCCAGTTGGTCCTCACAGGATCTGAGTGCTCAGCCGGGAACACTATCAAGGCCCGGCGCTTTCCTTGATTTGACCTGCAGGAAGACTGATCATGCCTGCAGCGTTGAGAGCGGGCACAGGTACATCCGAGGCTGTCGGGGCAGGTTTCAGCCTTGCAGTCACACAGTTATTCATCATAGACATCCCCTCGTCGACCTCCCTCCATCGTCATCAATACACAGTGACATGGTTGGTGTGAGCACCACTCAGTTAGTGTTGAGACGGAGTGACATCAATAGGCTGGGATTGTGCGCCATAATGAAGTAAACTCACAATAAAAAGGGGGTTGGGTGCGCTTCAACTGAGAGTCAGTGGTGCAGGGAGTGAAGACTTTACAGGTGTAATTCAAGTCAAGCCGCTGCTTCACCCTGAATGGAATCAAGCACCGAGACTGTTGCGTCTTGTAGATTGTGGACGGTACTTAGGGAACCAGGAAATGTATTATATATGAACAATCTGAACAAAGGACTTGAGGGCAGTTTTGCTAAGTATGCAGGTGATATTGAGGAAGTGGGGAAGCTGCAGAAAGGCTTGAACAGTTTTGGACTGTGGGAAAACACGTGGCTGATGGAACACAATATGGGAACGTGTGAGAATATGCACTTTGGTAGGCGTAATAGTGGATACACTATGTTCTAATAGGATCCATTAAATCTGAAGCCCAAACGGATTTTGAAGCACTCGTCCTCTCTTATGGTTAACGTGCATGTTCAGTTGGCAGTTAGGAAAGCAAAAGCAATGATTGCATTCATTTCAAGAGACCAAGAAAGCAAGACGGGAGGCATACTGTTGAGAATGCAATGGGCTATGGACAGACGGCATTTGGACAATTATGAGCTGTTTTGGCACTACCTCTGGAGAAAGATCTGCTGGTGTTGGAGGTGATTGATCCTGGGGATGACGGCTTGTCATTGGAGCGGCAGTGTGTGTGTTCGATGGAATTTAGAAGAATTGTAGGGGTGATGGATGTGGTGCAAATCGAATGGGCTGTTTTGTCCTGGATTGTGTCAAGCTTCTTTAGTGTTGTTGGGGCTGCACTCATTCAGGCAAGTGAGGATATTCCATTTCATTCCTGACTTGTGCCTTGTAGATAATGAACAGGCTATGGGTAGTCAGGAGGTGAGTTTCTCGTGCAGTTTCCTAGCCTCTGATCTGCTGTTACATTCATGTGGCGAGTCCAGTTGTGTTTCTGTCAATGATACACCCAGGATATTGATAGTGGGGGAGGTTAGTGATGATAATGCTGCTGAATACAAAGTGGTTACATTGTTTCTTATTTATGACAGTCATTGTCTGAATTTATGTGGCGCAAATGTTACTTGCCACTTGCCAGACCAAGCCTGGATATTGCCCAGATATCTTTGCTTTAGGCATGACCTGCTTCCGTATCTGAGCATTTCCGAATGATGCTGAATATTGTGCAATCATCATCGAATATCCCCACTTCTGATCTTATGATGGAAGGAAGGTCATTGTTGAAGCAGCTGAAGATGTTTGGACCGAGGACATTATCCGAAGGGACTACTGCAGAGATGTTCTGGAGCTGAGATGACTGACCTCCAACAAGAATGACCATCTTCCTATCTGTCAGGTATGACTCCAATAATGGAGTGCTGGCCCGCAATATCGTTTTTGCTTGGGGTTCTTGAAGTCACATTTGGCAGAATGTAGCCTTGATGTCAAGGGCTGGAATTCAGTTCCTTTTTCTATGTTTGAACCAAGGCTGTGATGAGGTCAGGAGCTGAGTGATTCTGGCAAAACCTAAACTAGGCGTCACTGAGCAGGTTAGTTTTGAGCAGGTGCTGCTTGTTAGCACTGTTGATGACACCTTCCATCATTTTACTGATGATGGAGAGTAGACTGATAAGGCTGTATTTGCACGTGTCGAATTTGTCCTGCGTTTTATGTACAGAACACACTTGAGCAGTTTTTCTCCATTGTCGGTTTGTAAACATACTGGAACAGCTTGGCTAGGGGAGCGGGATGTTCTGGAGTACAAGTCTTCAGGGCTATTGCCAGCATGTTATCAGGGCCCATAGCCGTTGCAATAACCAGTGCCTTCAACCGTTTCTTGATATCAGTTAATCGAATTTGCTGAAGACTGCAATCTGTAATGATGGGGACCATCGGAGGAGGCCGAAATGGATCACCCACTCAAAACTTCTGACTGAAGATTTCTGCGACAGCTTCAGCCTTATATTTTGCACTCATGTTCTGGGCTCTTCCATCATTGAGGATGGGGATATTTGTGGAGACTCCTACTCCGGTGGGTTGTTTAATCATCCGCCACCATTCACGATTGGATTAGCAGGACTGCAGAGCTTAATTCTGATGCATTGGTTGCGGCATCGATAAGCTCTGTCAGTCCCTTTCTGTTTATGCTATCTGGCACGCAAGTATTTCTGTTTGGAAGCTTCAGCAGATGAACATTTTATCTTTATATATTCCTGGTTCTGCTCGTGGCATGCTCTCCTGCATTCTCCATTGAACCAGGGTTAATCGTCTCGTTCGATGGTAATGGTTGAGTGGGGGACATGCTGGGCAGTGACGTTTCAGATTGTGCTGGAGTATAGTTCTGCTGCTATTGATGGTCCACAGTGTCTTGTGGACGCTCAGTCTTGAGTTGCTAGATCTGCTAAAAGTCTGTGCCATTTAGCACGGCGACAGTGCCACACAACACAGCAGAGTTTATGGAGACAACAGACTTCGTCTCTACAAGGACAGTGTGGTGGTCACTTTTACCGATACTGTCATGGACAGATACATCTGCAGTTGGTAGATTGGTAAGGATGAGTTCAGGTATGTTTCTTACCCTCTTGTTCATTCCCTCACAACCTTCTGCAGACCCAATTAGGTAGCTATGTCCTTAGGAGACTACCAGCATGATCAGTCGTACTGCTGCCAAAACCACTCCTGACAGTCGACGTTGAAATCCCCCAGCTAGAAGACATTTTGTGCCCTTGCCACAGTCTGTGCTTTCTCCAAGTGTTGTTTAACATGGAGGAGGACTGATTCAGCTGAGGAACGACGTTACGTTGTAATCAGTAAGAAACTCCTTTGCCCATGTTTAATTTCTGTTATTTCCATAAGGTATGATTCCGTGAGTATGGCTACGTCAGGCTGTTGCTTGACTAGTCTGTAAGGCAGTTGTTCCAATGTTGGCACTAGACCTCAGATGTTAGAAGCGAAGACTTTGCAGGTTCTACAGTGATGTTTCTAATGTTGCCTTTTCCAGTGCCCATTTCGATGCCAGGTGGTCCATCCCGTTTCATTTGTTTGAAACTTTGTAGCGATTGGAACAACTGAATGACTAGTTAGACCATTTCAGGGGGTGATTAGGAGTCAGTGACGTTGCTTTGGGTCTGGAGTTGCATGTCAGCCAGACCAGGTGCGGATGGATGATTCCTTCATTGCAGGATATTGTTGAACCAGATGGATTTTTCTGACAATTGGCAATGATTTCATTCTCATCAGTAGATTCTTAATTCCAGGGATATTTTTTACATTATTGAATTGAATTTCCAGCGTTTGCAGTGGCGGGATTCAACTTGGATCCACAGAACAGGAACTGATTTTTCTGGACTGATAATCTATTGGTAATACCATGAGACCTACTTGGAACCATATGTTGTACCCAGCTGCCATTTCGTGTGATACACCGTTTTTCATTCATTGCTTATGTTATTCTGGAATCTCATCCTTCATTAAATCCTGATTGAAATACACACTCAGAGAACATAGAAAAATACAGCGCAGTACAGGTCCTTCGGCCCTCGATGTTGCACCGACCGAAGCCTACCTAACCTACACTAGCCGAATAACCTCCATATGCTTATCCAATGCCCGCTTAAATGACCATAAAGAAGGAGAGTCCATCACTGCTACTGGCAGGGCATTCCATGAACTCACAACCCGCTGAGTAAAGAATCTACCCCTAAAATCTGTCCTATACCTACCACCCCCGTAATTTAAAGCTGTGTCCCCTAGTTACAGCTGACTCCATTAGCAGAAAAAGGTTCTCACTGTCAACCCTATCTAAACCCCTAATCATCTTGTACACCTCTATCAAATCTCCCCTAAACCTTCTTTTCTCCAATGAGAACAGCCCCAACTGCCTCAGCCTTTGCTCATACGATCTTCCTGCCATACCAGGCAACATCCTGGTAAACATCCTCTGCACTCGTTCCAATGCCTCCACATTCTTCCTATAGTATGGCGACCAAAACTGCACGCAATACTCCAGATGAGACCGCTCCAGAGTCTTATACAACTGCAACATGACCTCAGGACTCCGGAACTCAATTCCTCTACCAATAAATCCCAGTACACCATATGCCTTCTTCACAGTACTATTTACCTGGGTGGCTACTTTCAGAGATCTGTGTACATGGACACCAAGATCCCTCTGCTCATCCACACTATAAATAGCCTACCATTAGCCCAGTAATCCATCTTCTTGTTACTCCTATCAAAGTGAATAACTTCACACTTAGCTACATTGAACTCCATTTGCCACCTTTCTGCCCAGCTCTGCAACTTATTTATGTCCCGCTGTAACCTGCCACATCCTTCTTTGCTGTCCACAACTCCACCGACCTTCTTGTCATCCGCAAACTTGCTCACCCAGCTTTCAAGCCCCTCCTCTAAGTCATTTATAAAAATGACAAACAGCAATGGTCCCAAAAGAGATCCTTGTGGAACACCGCTAGTAACTGCATTGCAAGATGAACCTGTACCATCAACTACTACCCTCTGTCTCCTTCCAGCCAGCCAATTCCTAATCCAAACCTCTAATGCACCTCAATGCCATACCTCCGTAGTTTTTGCATTAGCCTACCATGGGTTACCTTATCGAACGCCTTGCTAAAATCCATATACACCACATCTACTGCTTTACCTTCGTCCACTTCCTTGGTAACCTTCTCAAAGAACTCAATAAGGTTTGTGAGGCACGACCTGCCCTTCACAAGACCATGCTGACTATCCTTGATCATATTATTCCTATCCAGATGTTCATAAATCCTATCCCTTACAATTCTCTCTAAGACTTTGCCCACGACAGAAGTGAGACTCACTGGCCTATAATTACTCGGGCTATCCCTACTCCCCTTCTTGAACAAGGGGACCACATTCGCTATCCTCCAGTCTTCTGGCACTATTCCCGTAGACAACGACGACATAAAAATCAAGGCCAATGGCTCCGCTATCTCCGCCCTAGCTTCCCAGTGATTCCTAGGATAAATGCCATCAGGCCCAGGGGACTTGTCTATTTTCATCCTTTCCAGTATTCCCCAGACCTCTTCCCTACATACCTCATTGCCATCCATTCTAATCACTTGTGACTCAAAATTCACATCAACAACAGTGTCCTGTTCCTGAGTGAATACTGACGAAAAGTATTGTTTTAGTATCTCTCCAATCTCCTCCGCCTCCACGCACAACTTCCCACTACTATCCTTGACTGGACCGATACCTACCCTAGTCATCCTTTTATTCCTGACATACCTATAGAAAGCCTTTGGGTTTTTCCTAATCCTACCAACTAAGGCCTTTTCATGTCCCCTTCTCGCTGCTTTTAACTCTCTCTTTAGATCCTTCCTGGCTACCTTATAACTCTCAATCGCCCCAACTGAACCTTCACGCTTCATCTTTACATAGGCCGCCCTCTTCCCTTTCACAAGGGATTCCAATTCCTTATTAAACCAGGCTCCCTCACAAGACCCTTTCCTCCCTGCGTGACTGGCACATACTTATCAAGGACACCCATTAGCTGATCCTTGAATAATCTCCATATATCATTTGTGTTCTTCCCTTGAAGCCTATTTTTCGAATCCCCGCATCCTAAGTCATGCCTCACCGCATCATAATTTCCCTGTGCCCAACTATAACTCTTGCCCTGCAGTGCACACTTATCCCTCTCCATCACTCGAGTAAAACACTCATGAACGTCTTCTCGACTGCTCGAATTTCATTCAGTCTTTTTTTCAACAGACATTTCAAGGCTGCTGTACCCCAGAGACGAGCAGGAAAAGATAATGTGTGATTGTGCACTGTACCTGTCACCGGACCAGCATGTCAGTCCAGAAAATATTCATTGTGGGTCAGAGAACCTCAATTATTATGGCATGGATGGAGGCTAATAAGCCCATCGTGGATTCACAATCTCTCCAACTGCACAATTGGAGATAGAGAGAGTGTGTGAAGAGAGATTGTGTGAGAGAGAAATAAACAGGGAGATAGCAAATGAAGAGAGATAAAGAGAGAGGATTGAAAGGGGAGTGACTGACTGAGTGCGAGAGGAAGAGGTGTTAGATGAGGGTGAAGTCAGATGGATCGGCAGACTGCATTACGATAGATAAATATGGGCAGACAGAAGTTAGAAGCTTTATTTAGAAATTCCTCTGGACGGCAAGCTCTTTGTCTGGGCTCTATATACTATGAGCACCGTGCTGATACTGGCTATCATCCCAAATTATTTATTTCCAACAATATCACAGAGCTGGGTTACTGACAGCTAAACAGAACCCATTAGGCCAATAGATTGGTTCCATGGAGAAAGCATACCTTTTAAATAGGCTATGCCAAAAGCAACAGGAAACAATAACCACCACCCGCCTCCACGACCCCGACTCCTGCCCACACCGATACTGTATGAGACACTAGATCAGAGAATCTCAGTGAGGGGACTCACTGACAGAGGTGAAATCACGATCTTAGCTGTGGGTCAAATAATGATTGATAAAGTTTGCACACCACTTTCCTAGTGATGTAATTCACATATTCACGTTTCAATTTATATAGCACAATATCAGGAGTGTATTTTGTACTTTGTACTTTGCATATATTGGTGTGTGCAGAAAATCATTTTTATCCTGTATTTTATATTGCATTAACCCATTTCATTAATATTGTCTCTGCTAATTCCTCATTGTCAATGTATGCTTGAATCTGTTCTTCATATGAGTTATAAATAGTAACATTCCAATTCTGGTAAATGGGGAACATCACTGTTCCTCCATCCTGTCTAATCAGCCATGTCCCCCAGCCCTCTCCGTCTTCTGTCTTTTCCCCAATATCATAATCACAATGTAATCGAAGTCCATTAAATGACACTTCTTGACAGTTCCTTAACATCGATAACATCAACAGCATGACCCACACCTGCCCTCTCTGATCCTGGAATAACAATCTGAACTGTATTTGTCATGTGCAATTCTCTGTTCACGTATCCATGCCGTTTGTTTGTTGTAACCACGTTTTTTTGGCACATTTTGCTCTCAGAACATGGATGATAGTTGTTTTCTCAATGTTTTACAGATATTGGAATGACTGATCAGTAGTTACGGGATTCATTTCTGTACTTATAAACAGAGAAGCATGTCGATGTCCGTTAAACATCTAGCATTACTTTCATATCCAAGGCTGACTGAAAGATTACACACAATCAATCTGCCATCTTCAACATTCCTTCCTTCAGTCACACTCGCATATCACACGAAGAATGCACAAATGTTCAACGTTATTTTGAATTTTAATAAAGTAGCATTGAATTCAAAGGGGTTAACTGAAGCTATTTGTTCAGCGATTGTAATTATGTCAGTCTCCATGGATCGTATGCGTCCCTAGAGAGTTCCTCTCTTCTACCAATAAGGGAAGGCTCTCAGCGTTTTATCCCATAGTGTGAGCGGGAGCATGTCCAACAGCAATAAGAGGGATTAGCAGTTTCAGAGAGAAGGGTAGGAGAGATGGAAATCTGGGAACATTAGACTGGAATGTTCCAACAATGGATGGAAATCTGGGAACATTAGACTGGAATGTTCCAACAATGGATGAAAATCTGGGAACATTAGGCTGGAATGTTCCAACAATGGATAGGAGTTTATCCGTTGGTCTTTACTGGCTTTCCCGGCCTTGGATATCATTAGCATCGCGGATGGAAGATATACTGATGGTTATTCAAGCTGGTTACTATCCTATCCTTGCTACAATTGGTGTTCCTGGTAAGTCACTCTGTCTGTTTAGTGAAACGGTCTGAACGGATTCGATGCTCATGATATGCAGGTTTTGGAAAGGTGCAGGCCAACGTTTTCAGCTCCAATCAAAGATTCCAATCCTTAAGAATTATAACTAGCAAATTATTATTTACAAATTACTCAGCAATACGCGAGGGTAAAACACACTGTTCTCAACTTCTTTGATTCGTTTTCTCTTGCAAAGTGTACATCTCCACATCCTCCCCACAACCAATCCTGTCCAGTACCACCATTAAGACGCCCCAGTCTCCTCCTCAGCCTCAGTTCAATTCCTGAATTAAACATCGTTTGTGCCTTTGTTAATTCCAGATACATCTATTTCAAGTCCCATTCCTACCACGTGCCCATTGCAAAATAATTGCACTTGAGATGTTTAACTTGTTCTCTGCACAAAATCTGGAAGATGGGCAGAGAGTGTACGGTGGGTCAGGTCATGGGCTAGTATTCCAGAACCACAGAATGATAATCTGTTGATATCGGAATGCCTTATGCCCATTAGAGAAGGCAGTGAGTCATCCTTCTCTGGTCAAGTCTCTGTTTAACTGCAAACCCACAGCAATTTGTTTTACTATTTATTGTCCTGTGGAACAGCTGACACAGCCACTCAGTTCAAGATCGGCATAACATGCTGACCTGACCATGGCTGCACACATCCCGTGAGGGCATAACAACAGGAAAGGTAGCTCCCTTCCTCTGCCTGCACCCCATATTCCAACGGCTCATTTCCATTCAGGTAAGTACTCATTCACTGTTTTAGATGTATTCTTTGTGATTGAGTCTCTCCCAAGAGTGATGTCCATCTCCATGGGCACCTCTGGTGCTGGCTTCCTTGATGCTGACCTACAGATGTGAGGATGTTTTAAAATTCTACATCAGTGGCAGTGCATTGTAAATGAATGGTTTCCTGTGTCACACGAAAGAAATGGAGCCAGTTAAGTGAGGGAAAAGGATTATTGTGATCAAACCTGAGTGTCGTTGAGGCAGTATTTGGAGTATTGTGGACAGATTTTCTTTCCTTTATATGGAGTGATCTCCTTACCACAGAGAGGGTGAAGAGGAGTTCCACCAGAATAATCCCTGGGATAATGGCACTAGGAGGAGTGAGTTAAGGTTGATCTCCAGCGCTGTGAGAGAATAAGAGGTGATTGCATTGAACCCTGAGAGGGATGGACAATCACTCCTTATATTCGAAACAGACAATGGAAAGCTGATAAATTCCATGACTACTATTTCACTCAGGATGCATGATTCGGGATAGTTTAAGTGCCAGGGTGGACGTTACGCCCACCCACCCCAACCCCTACTCCCAATTGAGAGAGACGGAGAGATCCAAGTTTTGAATAAACTCTCCCCACATTAATACAGTGCAGTTGGTGCGTGATCCTGCTCTGAATGTCATATTATCCACCACCCCGACAGCAGCCACAATACCTTCATTCTAAAACAGTTAACTATTCACAACAGCGTCTGACCTTCATGAAGACCATGAATCTATCTTCTCAGACATGCAAGGTACTCCGTTAAGGTTTAGACCAGAAGACTATAAGACATTGGAGCATAAATTAGGACAGTTAGCCCATCTTGTCTGCTCTGTCATTCAATCATCGCTGATAGGTTTCTCAAACCCATTCTCCGACCTTCTCCCTGTAACCCTTCATCCCCTGGATAATCAAAAACGATCTATCTCCGTGTCAAATATATTCAATGGCCTGACCCCACAGCTTTCTATGGCAATAAATTTCAAAGAGTCACCATTCTATGGTTAAATAACTTTCTCCTTATCACTGTTCTGAAAAGTATTCCCTTTCATTTAAGGCTGTGCCCGCGGTTTCTAATCCAATGGAAACATCTTATCAAGATCCACTCTCTCCAGGTCAGTCAGTATCCTGTCTATATCAATTACATTCCCTCTCATCCTTTCAAACTTTATCAGGTGTAGACCCAGAGTACTCAGACATTCATCATGCAATCAGTTTTTCATTCCTATGACCATTCTCTTGAAAATCTTTTGAACACGCTCCAGGACCAGTACATCCTTCCTGAGGTATGGAGCTCAAAAATGATCATGATACTCCAAATGTGGTCTGACCAGAGCCGTATACAGTCAGTTCTTATATTCAATTCTTCTCGTAGTAAATGCTCCCAATCATAATAGCAATTGCTATCCTAACTACTGCCTCAACCTGCAAGCTGACCTTGAGAGAACCCTGCACTAGAACTCCCAAGTCTCTTTGCACTTCAGATTTCTGAATTTTCTCGCCATTTGGAATATAGACCATGCCTCTATTCTTTGTGCCAAATTGTGCAACCTCACACTTTCCAAAGTTGGAGTGCATCTGACGATCTCTTTACTTGTCCAAATCCTCGTTCAGCCTCTCCGCTTCCTCAATACGACCTGTCCATCTGCCTATCTTTGTATCGTCTGCAAACCTAGCCAGAGTGCCCTGAATTCCCTCATCTAGATTGTTAATGTAACAAGTAAAAAGTTATGATTCCAATACTGAGCATTCTGGATCATCACTTGTCAGCGGCTGCCATCCTGAGAAGTACACTTTTATCCCCACTGTCTGCTGTCTGCCAGACAGACAAGCTTCTATCCATGACACTACCTTCCCTCTAACAGCACGGACCCTTATCATACTCAGTAATCTCCTTTGTGACACCTTGTCACAGGCCTTCTTGAATTCCAGGTGGATAACATCCATTGGCTGTGCTTGGTCGAGCTGCTCATTTCCTCTTCAAAGAATTCCAATAGATTTGTCAGGCATTAACTTGCCTTGATGAAATCATGCCGACTCTGCCCTATTTTACCAAACACTTTCAACTATTCAGAAATCTCATCCTACACAATGGATTCCAGGATCTTATCCATGACAGAGGTTAAACTATTCATGGTGGGGGTTTTTTTTGTCTTTTTCCTTACTCCCTTGTTAAAAAGGGTGAGAAGGTTTCCAGTGCTCTAGGATCGTTCCTTACTCTAATGATTGTGAAAGATCACCACGATTGCCTCCACTCCCTCTTGAGCTATCTCCCTTATAATACTGGGATGTAGTCCATCTGGTCAAGGTTATTTAAGCACCTTCGGGCCATTACATGTTTTCTAGCATGTTCTCCATGGTGGGAGGCTCATACTCAGCTCTGGCCCCTCAATCTCTTGAATGTTTAAGGTATTACTCGTGCGTTCCACCACGAAAGATGATACAAAGTAATTATTCAGTTCCTTGACCACTTTCTCGTTCCCCACTACCATCTCTCCAGTCTCATTTTCCAGGAGTCCAATGTTCACTTTTGCCACTGTGTTATACTTTATATATCGAAAGAAACTTTTACAGTCTTCCTTTATTTTACTGGCTAGCTTACCCCCATATTTAATAATCTCCCTCCTTATTTTATTTTGTTTGCCCTCTGTTTTGTCTTTGTAAGCTTTCCAATCCTCAGGTTTCCCACGGCACTTTGCCACATTATATCATTTCTCTTTTACTTTTATGCTGTACCTGACTTCCCTAGCCAGCTATGGTTGTCCCATCCTCCCTATACAAGCCTCCTTTTCCTCAGGATAAATCTCTGCTGTATCCTGAATTACTCCGAAAATCTCCTGCCATTGATGTTGCACTGTCTTTCCTGCTGGGCCCGTCTCCCAGTCAATTCTACCCAGCTCCTCACTCATCTGTGCAATGGCCTTTATTCAGCTGTAATACAATTACTTCTGATTCTAACTTCTCTGTCTGAAACTGCAGAGTAAATTCAAGCATATTATGATCACTGTCACCTTAAACTCTCCTAATCTAGTCTGCCTGTACAAATTGCTCCAAAAAGCCATCTCGTAGACATTCCACAAATTCATTTTCCTGCCAACCACTATCAATCTGAGTTCCCAGTCCATCTGTATGACAAAATCCCACATGATCACTGTAACTTTGCTTTTCCTGCAGATCTTTCTACCTCCTAGTGTACCTTACACCCCAGCTCCCTGTATACAACTCCAACTGCATTTTTTCACCTTTTTGATTCCTCAATTCTACCGACACAGATTCTACACCATCTGACCTTATTAAATTTCTTATTAATAATTATTGATTCAATTCCATTCTTAATACTGAGACAACTCTATCTCTCTGTCCACCTGCCTATCTTTTCGACAGGATGAATATCCTTGAATATTCAGCTCTCAATCCTGATCCTCTTGCAGCGATATCACTGTAATGCCTACTATATCGTACCTACCAATTTATGGATGAGTCACAAGCTCATTAACCTTATTCCTTATACTACATGTATTCCGATATAATAGTTCCGTCCTGTATTACCCGTCGCTCTTCTCATTGTCATTTGTTTGCCCAGCTGTTGTTACCTACACGGACCCTGACCACTGGATCATTCCCCTCCCGCTCCAAGTTCTGCAACAGAGATGATATATCCCAAACCCGAGCACCATGTAGGCAACACAACCTTCAGACCTCTTAATCCCGATCACAGAGAACAGTACCTATGCTTTTAACTTTACTATCCCCAATTATCCATCTTTGGGCAGCATGGTGACACAGCAATGCTGCCTCACAGCGCTCGGGACTTGGGTTCATTTCCAATCTCTGGACCCTGTCTGTGTGGACTTTGTACATTCACCCCGTGCCTGCATTGGGAGCAGTAACTCTTTTCTCTCTCCACAATACATCTCTGTGTTTGCTCCAGATTTCTAACATCTACAGTATTTTTGCTTTTGTTCGATGGAGAAATGCAGCAAATGTGACAGGTTTTTGTAAAAGCAGCCGTAGTTCGCGGTTTCCTCTGGGTGATTAGGAAACTTGCCCAGCCACCTGTCTGAGTGCAATGTCCGTGGATGCCCATTGCATCCCTCTCAGTTCCCTCAATCCATCGTCACAACATGCAGCCTTTCCCTGTGCCACCCCTGGGACTCCCCACACCACATTGCCTAGCAATGGATACTCCCTTCGCAGGACTGTGCACACAACGACACTGGGAACTTTCTGACCCGCTGGGGATGCTGGGTAAAGACCCTGCCATTGAAAGGAACAGAATAATTAGAATCTAATTGAATAGCAAAGCTGATTAAACAGGCTGAATTGCATCCATCTGCTCTAACATTTTCTAATCTTCTGTTTATCCTCGTCCATCTGCAAATAGATGGTCCATATGTATGCCTTGTCAAACAGGCTTGGTGGCGGGGATAGGTATCAGATCCGGTGGTCATTGGACTGATTCAGTGGTCTCACTTTCCTGACGTCACACTTAAGTTTTTATTGTCAAGTCTATCCAGTTTAAAGAAAAGGCCTTGCTGGAGTTGTGCTGAAAGGATATTTGAATTTTGGAGACATTAGAATATGTCACGTGCGAGTGAGGTTAGGAATCGTAAGGTAACACAGTTAAATACACTATCAAACTGCTGATCGGGGAGGCAGCGCTTCTGATATGTGGATCATTGGGATTCCCGAGTCGGGAAGATATACACAAAAAGGACGGGATGAACCTGAACTGGCAGCAATTTACGATATGTGGATTATTGGGATTCACGGGTCAGTAGGATACACACAAGAAGGACGGGGTGCACTGAACTAATAACTATCTCTGATAAGTGGATCTTTGAGATTCCGAGGCTGGTAGGATATAAACAAGATGGACGGGATGGCTTTGCACTGGCAGCAAACTCCTGGCAGGCAGGTTTGCTATTGTCCTTTACGAGGGTTTAAACTAGCGTTTGGCGGCCGTGGGGGAGGGGTGTGTGGAACCACAGCAGTAGGTCCACAGGTACAGTGACTGAGGAGAAGTTGGAGTCTAATCCCAATCCAGCTAAGACCAACAAAAAAAAGAGTGTACTGAACACAATGGCCTGGCAGTCTGAAGTGTGCTGATTTTAATACGAGGAATTTGTTTGTTTGAACAAATATGTCGATGTTGCTGCATGTCAGAAAATAGGAAAAGATAATGGTTAATTGTCCACTGTGTCATTCACTGGACCAGCTTGTCTCTCCAGGCACCAAAATTTGTTACTGTGGGTCAGAGAACTTCAGAATTAATACAACACAGTAGGAGGCCATTCAGCCCAATATGCGTCCGTGAGCTCTCCAACTTGACAACTTGAAAATACAGGGAATGATCGGAGCGAGACTGAGAGGGAGAGAAATACACAGCAAGAAAAACCGTGAAGTGAGATAAACAGAGTGAAAAAAAGAGCGACAGAGTGAGTGACGGCAAGGGGTGTCAGACGAATGTGAAGTTAGATCAGGAAACAGCATGAGGAGAAATACACAGAAACGTTTCTTAGAATGCCTCACAGACGGTAAGCCCTTTGTCTGGTGCCATACCCTGTGAGCACCGTGCTGATACTGGCTGTCATCCCAGATCATTTATCGCCAATAACATCCCAGAGCTGAGTTGCTGACAGCTAAACACAATCCAATAGATCAAAAGATTGGTTCCAGGGAGAAGGTGGATTTATTTAAATAGTCTGGGCCAACAGGAACATGTAGCCCCTCTAGAAACTGCGTGAGAGGCAGGGTGGAATCTCAGTGAAGGGAATCACTGACAGAGGGGAAATCAGGATCTCAGCTGTGGGTCAAATAATGATTGATAATGTTTGCACACCACTTCCATGGTTTTGTAATTCACATTACAATTTATATAAAGGAAGTGTATTTTAACAATATTGCCTTTTTGTAGCTTTCATATTTTGGTATGTACAGAAAAGCTTTTTTATCCTTGTATTTTGTGTTGAATAAATACATTTTATTGCTGAGGAAGGAAGGACCTGCTCCGATGGGACAGTCGTCATCTGAACCGTGCTGGGACCAGAGTCCGAGTGAATCCTAACCAGGGCTGTAGACAAAGAGTGTGTGTGTGTGTGTGTAGTTATAGGGTTTAATTAGAAAAGTTAACTTAAAAGAGGAGGTAAGAGTACAGAACTCAGGAGAGGTTATTAAAACCTCCAGCACAGGCACAAATAGGATAGAGCATTTTGGAAATGTTTAATATATCAAACTTCAAGCGCACTGCACAAATGAACGAAAATGAGAAGAGGGACGGTTAATGCAGGACTGAAGGGGTTATAACTGAACGCATGCTGTATAAGGAATAAGCTCAATGAGCTTGTAGCATTGAATTAAATCGGAAGGTATAAAGCGATGGGCATCACGAAGATATGGCTTCAAGGGGATCTGAATATGAAAGGATATTTATCCTATCGAAAAGATAGCCAGGTGGGCAGAGGGATTGAATTTGCATATTAGTAAGAAATGAGATTAAAACAATAGTAAGAAAGGAAGAAAGGTCAGATGGTGTAGAATCTGCGTGGGTAGAATTGAGGAACCACAAAGGTAAGGCAATCACAGCTGAAGTCTTGTACAGGGTTCCAAAGAGAAGTTAGGAGCTGGGGCACAAGATACATCAGGAGATAGAAAAGATGTGATGGAATGGCAAAGTACAGTAATCATGGGTGATTTCAGTATGCAGGTGCACTGGTAATATCAGGTTGGTAGTGGTTCGCAAGTAAAGGAATTTTAGGAATGTTTATGAGATGGCTTTTTGGAGCAACTTCTGGATGAGCCCACTCGGGAACAGATGATACTGGATTTAATGATACAGGATTCATAATGGAGATTAGGGTAAAGAGATCAGGGGCGGCACGGTGGCACAGTGGTTAGCACTGCTGCCTCACAGCGCCAGAGACCTGGGTTCAATTCCCGACTCAGGCGACTGACTGTGCGGAGTTTGCACATTCTCCCCGTGTCTGCGTGGGTTTCCTCCGGGTGCTCCGGTTTCCTCCCACAGTCCAAAGATGTACGGGTCAGGTGAATTGGCCATGCTAAATTGCCCGTAGTGGGGTAAATGTAGGGGTATGGGTGGGTTGCGCTTCGGCGGGTCGGTGTGGACTTGTTGGGCCGAAGGGCCTGTTTCCACACTGTAAGTAATCTAATCTAAACTTCAGAAGCAATGATCAGAACATGGTTGAATTTTTTCTGCAATTTGAGAGAGAGAAGATAGAATCAGAGGTAACAGTATTTCAGCTGAATTAAGGCAACTACAGAGACATGAGGGAGAAGCTGGGCAGGATTGACTGGAAGAGTGGTCAAGCATGAAAGACAGAGGAACAGCAATAGCAACAGATTCCAAGATTAATTCAGGAGTCACAGCAGGGATTCTTGCCGAGGAATAGAGGCATGGTTCAGGGAGGATGAGACAGCCAGGGCTGACGGCGGAAGTCAGGAATTGCATACAAGCAAAAGAGCAAGCGTATAATGTGGTGAGAGGCAGTGGGAAAGTAGAGAATTGGGATACTTACAAAGCCTAACAGAGGGCAAAAAAAGGACAGAGAAGATTAGATATGGAGGTAAGCTAACCAGTAATACAAAGAAGACTGGAAGAGGATCTTTAGATATATAAAGTGAAAAAGAGAGGCAAAAGTGAATATGAACCACTGGAAAATGATGCTGGAGAGACTGTAGTGGAAAACAAAGAAATGAATGATGAACTTTGCATCAATGTTCATGTTGGAAGACACGAGTAATTTCCCCAAAATTGAAGAGAGTGAGAGTGAGAGTTGAGTACGGTGGTCATCACCAAGGAGAACATGCTAGAAAACTGAATGGCCTGAATTTGGATAAATCACCTGAACCATATGGACTACACCCCAGCATTGAAAGGGAGATAGCTGAAGAGGTAGTGAAAGTGAAAGTGGTAATCTTTCAGGAATGACTAAAATCAGGAATGGCTGGAAAATTGCTAACGTGACACTCCATTTAATAAGGGAGTTAGGCAGAAGATGGAAAATTACGGACTGATTAGCCTAACCTTGTTTGTGGGTAACATCCTGGAATCCATCGTGATGGATGGGATTTCTGAATATTTGGAAGTATTTAGCAAAATAGTGCGAAGTCAGCATTATTTCATCAATGGGAGGTCATGCCTGATAAACCTGCTGGAATACTTTGAGGGAGTAAAGAGCAGAGTTGACCAAGGAGATCCAGTAAATGTTATCAACCAGCTTCTCTAAATTCCTTTGAGAAGGTGCCACGCAGGAGGTTATTGAGAAAGATTAGGGCCCCTGGTGTGACAGGCAAGGTGCTAGCTTGGATAGATGCATGGCTGTCAGACAGAAAGCAGAGAGTGGGGATTAAAAGTGTCCTTCTCAGGACGGCATCCAATGACAATTGATATTCCTCAAGACTCAGTGTAGGGACTACAAAATTTGCTCTGTGAATTAAAGGTCGACATGAAGGAACTGAGTGCATTCCGACTAAATTTTCAAACAATGCAAGAATGGAATAGAGGGATAGGTAGCATTGAAGAGATGGTTCGGCTGCAGGAGGGTGCAGTAGCACCCTCTAGCAACACTTCTGATGCTCGCCTTCCAGACCACCAACCTCAGGATACAATGCATCATCCTCCGCATTTCTTCCACCGACAGTCAGACCACACCACCAGAGATATACTTCCCTCCCCACCCCTATCAGCATTCTCCGGAGACCTTTCCCTTCACAACTCTCTTGTTAGGTTCACGCTTCCTCCCTCCCACACCCCAACAAGCCACCTTCCACTCCCGGCACCTTCCCTTGCCCATTGCAAGAGTTATGAAACCTGTGCCAACAACTTCCTCCTCACCTCAATCCAAGGACCGAAAGGATCCTTCCACATCAGGCAGATGCATCCAAACACCTCATCTACTCTGTCCGTTGCTCCTGAGTCTCCTCTACACTGGGGAGACAGGATGTCAACTTGCAGAACGGTTCAGGGAACACTCTCTGTCACACACCCAACCAGCCCACTTACCTGTGGCTGAATACTTCGCCTCCCCCTACCACTCTTGAAAGGACATGCAAGTTCTTGGTTTCCTCCACTGCTACACTCTAGCCAGCAGACGTCTTCCACCTTGGAAACCTTCAACCACACGGTATCCAGAGCAATGTCACCAGTTGACTCATCTTCTCTCCCTCCACCTTATCCCAGATCTAACCCTCCAACTGAACACCGCCTGTTGAACTGTCCTACCTGTCTATCTTCCTTCCGATCTATCCACTCCACCTTCCACTCTCACCACTCATCTCCATTTAGCCATCACCTTCCAAGCTACCTTCCTCCCAGCCCCTCCCATTCATCTCTCAACCCCTTTCCGCCCACCCACTTCATTCCTGATGCAGGCTTTATGACTGAAACGTCGAATATCCTACTCCTCAGAGTCCGCCTGACTGGCTGGTGCTTTTGTGGGCGGCACGGTGGCACAGTGGTTAGCACTGCTGCCTCACAGCGCCTGTAGACCCGGGTTCAATTCCTGACTCAGGCGACTGACTGTGTGGAGTTTGCACGTTCTCCCCGTGTCTGCGTGGGTTTCCTCCGGGTGCTCCGGTTTCCTCCCACAGTCACAAAGATGTGCGGGTCAGGTGAATTGGCCAAGCTAAATTGCCCGTAGTGTTAGGTAAGGGGTAAACGTAGGGGTATGGGTGGGTTGCGCTTCGGCGGGTCGGTGTGAACTTGTTGGGCCGAAGGGCCTGTTTCCACACTGTAAGTCTAATCTAATACGTTTTGACTCTGATCTCCAGCATCTGCGGTCCTCACTTTCTCCTGCTGAAGGAATTACATAGGTTAGGGGAGTGAGCAAATAAGTGGCAGGTGGAGTATAACGTGGGCAAATGTGAGGTCATGCAGTTTGCTAGGAAAAATAATGGCATGGACTATTTTCTAAATAGCGAGCTAGTTTAGAAGACTCGGGGTGGAGGCGGGGGGGGGGGGCGCATTGCTACTCCAAGGATCTTGAAAGGTAAACCTGCAGGTTGTCAGCAGTTGGGAAGGCAAATAAAATGATTCAATTTATTGCAAGAAGGCTTGAATATAAATGCAGGGATGTATTTCTGAGGCTCTATAAGATTTTGGTCAGGCTACAGTTGGATTATTGTGCACAGTTTTGGGTCCCATATCTCAGGAAGGATGTACTGGCCCTGGAGCATTTTCCGATAAAATTCACGAAAGTGGTCCCAGGAATGAAAAGCTTAACATATGAAGAACATCCGAGGGCTTTGAGTCTATATGTGATAGAGTTCAGAAGGATGTTAGGAGGTCTAATTTAAGCTTACAGAAGATTGAATGATTTGAACAGGGCAGATTTGGGGAAGATATTTCCAATGGAGGGGAGACTAGGACACGCGGGGACAGAGTAACGAGAAGACCTTTTCAAATACAGATAAAGATGAACATCTTCAGCCAGAGAGTGGTGACTCTAGGCAATTCACTCTCACAGAAGGCTGCCGAGGCCAGGTCATTGAGTATAATTAAGAATAAGACAGATATGTTCTTGATTGTAAAGGGGTTGAAGGGTAAGAGATAGAAAGCGAAATGGTGTTGAGAAACTTAACAGCCAACATTGAATAGCGGAGCAAGCTCAATGTGTTAAATGGCCAAATTTCTGCTCCAATGTATTCTGCTCCAATGTATTGGCTCTCCTCACTCCTCATTGGAGATGTATACTGGAATTTGATTTTCTTATGATTTATAAAGAGTAACATCCCAATACTGATGACTGGGAAATATCATGTTCCCTCCCTCCAGTCTCTGCAGCCATGTCCCCAATAACATAATCACACTGAAATTGAAAACCAATGCATGATACTTAATCACAGTTGAGTGACATCGACAACAATAACAGTATGACCCTCACGTGCCCACTCTGATCCTCGACTAGCCATCTGAATTGCGTGTCGCATCATATTCTTTGTTAACATATCCATGCCACTTGTCTGTTATCACTCATGTTGTCGAAGTTACATTTGCTTGTCAGGTTATGAACTAGAAAAATTCGCTCCATATTTTATTGACATTATAATCACTGATCAGTAGTTACAGACTATGTGTTTCCATTTATAAACGGAAAAAGTTCTTTATGTTCTGACAATCCTTTGACATTACTCCCATATCCAAGGCAGATTGAATGATTACACGCAAGCAATCTACCATCTCCAATATTCCTTCCCTCCGCCACACCCACATATCCAAAGCTAAATGAGTAAATTTTAAACGTTCTTTTAAATTTTAATAAAATCAATATTGAAAGCAAAGAGGTTAAATTGAGCTATTTGTTCAGTGACTGTGATTAATGTAAATTTCCGTGGATCCTAATTATCCCAGTGAAGAGTTTCCATCGTTGAAAGATAAATGTGCTCTGTTCAATGTGCTATCCCATAGTGTGAGTAGGACTATCACTTACAGCACTAACAGGGATCAGCAGCTCGAGAGGGGGGGGGGGGGGAGGAAAGATCAGAATATGAGAACATTAGACGGAACGTTACAAAAGTAGTTCATAATCTGAGGACCATGGATTGGAATGTTCCAACAATGGATCAGAATCTGAGCACATTCGAGTGGAATGTTCCAATATCCCATCCTGACGATAGTTGGTGTTCCTGGTAAGTCATTATATTTGTCTAATCAACTGGGTTGAACTGAATTTCCGCTTATGATATGTACATTTTGGAAAGGGCAGTCAATATTTTCAGTTCCAAACAAAAATGTATTTCCTTATATATTATAACTATCAAACTACGATTTATAAATTACTCACTGATATGCGAGAAGGAACCAGACTCTTCTCAAACTCCATAATCCATTTTCTCCTTCACAGATTTACATCTTCATGTCCTCCCCACTCACCAATCCTGTCCAATACCACCATCATAATATCCCAGTCTCGTCCTCAGTCTCAGCACAATATCTGAATAAACCATGTGTGCCTTTGTTCAATCCGGATGCAACAGTTTCACGTTTCTTGTAATCACATGTACGTCACTAAATAATTTCTATTGAGAATGTTTAACTTTTTCTCTGCACATAAGGGAAGACAGTTTATGGTGGTCAAGTCATTGACTCATAATCTAGAGCCACAGAATAATAGTCTGTTGATATCTCATGAAGGAAATTGGAGTGTTTAAAAGCAACTATTATCATTTGTTATAAAAAACAATCTGCTTGCCTCAAGACCTTTAGGGAAGTCAATGTGTCATGATTCCCTCCTCAGGTTTCCGTGTGATTTCTGTGATGAACTGTACCTTTGAGAGAATTAAAAACCAACAATAACTACCTGACAGCACCAAGAGCTCTGAAAAATAGATATAATGTAACATTTTGTTGAACTCCTGATTAGCTCATTGTCTAGAAACAAATTCAGCAAAACATTTTAAATTATATCCCAAAGTACCCACCTCCAACAAAGTTTCAATTTATTATATTGACAATCTTAACTGCCAATAATTCAATCCAATAGTTTGCTGGTACAAGGCCATGGAAAATTGAACGATTGAGAGGAGAACTGCCAAGCTACCAGCATCCAAAGATTGCCTGAAAAGTAGCTCTCCTATTGGTACCTTTATTGATTAGTAACTGGTGAAGCAGAGTCCCCAAGAAGAAAAGAAGAAAATCTTTTCTCTGTTGCTGGTTTTAATTAAGCAGGAAGAATTATCCTGTGTTGTGACACTAAAAATCCATAGGTATGCGTGTTACACTTTAAGGTACAGTGGAACAGCTGAACAAGCCACTCAGTTCAAGATCTGCATAACATGCTGCCCTGACCAGGGCTTCATACATCCTGTGAGAGAAGAATAAAGTTAAAGATAGCTCCGTTTCTCTGCCTGTTTTACGTATTGCTACATCTCATTTCCATTCAGGTACGTGATCATCCCCTATTTTAGGTGTATTCAATGTCATTGAAATTGTCTCCGAGAGTGATGCACATCTCCATAGGAATCTCTGGTGCTGGCTTTATTGATGCTGACGTACAGATCTAAGGGACTTATAAATCCCATGTCAGTCGTAGTGCATAGAGAAGGAATGGCATTTTGTGGCACATGAAATAAATGGTGATGTCTAAATGAGAGAAAATATTTTTTTTTACACTCCCTGAGAGTGTTGTTGAGGCAGTATTTGGGGTACTGTGGATAGACCTTCTCTCAAATTTCACCAGACTAATCCCTGGGATGATGGCACCACGAGCAGTGAGTAAAGTTCAGTGAGAGAATAAGAGGTGATTGCATTGAACTTAAGGGGGGTGGACAGTGACTCATGATGTTCTAAACAGGTACTGATACGGTAATCAGTTCCATGGCTTTTTTTCCTACTCAATTACATGATTTTCGATAGTTTAAGATGCTCTGAGAACGTTCCACCCAACCCCCAACTCCTTATTTCAACTGAGACAGAGAGAGAGAGAGGGAGAGAGAGAGAGAGAGAGACAGAGACAGGGAGAGACAGAGAGAGACAGAGAGAGACAGAGAGAAAGAGAAAGGGACTGAGAGAGAGAGAGAGAGAGAGAGAGAGAGAGAGAGGGGTTTAGGTTTCTGAATAAACTCTCCCAACATTAATACAGTTCAATTGGTGCATGATTCTGCCATGAACGTCACATTATCCAGAATCCCGACAGCATCAACTATACCTTTATTATAAAAATGCTAACTCTTCCAGCATGATAGTGAGAAGGAAAGTCTTTTTACGCCACAGGAAATAAACGAAGATATCTAAGAGGAAAAAGATTTGTTATGATCATCGCTGAGAGTGTTGTTGAGGCAGTATTTGAGATATTGTGGACCGGCAATAAGGAATGCTCGCCTTGCCACAGAGAGAGTGCAATGGAGTTTCACCAGACTAATCCGTGGGATTATGGTACCATAAGTAGACAGTGCAAATTAATCTCTGGCGATGTGAGAGAATGAGAAGCGCTTGCATTGAAATTGAGGGGGAGGAACAGTCACTCATCATGTTCTAAATGGACACTGATATGGTGAAAAATTCCATGGCTTCTGTTTTACTCGGGTTACATGATTGTCGTTAGTTTGAGAGCCTTTGAGAATATTCCCCTCACTCCACACCCAATTCCCATGTCGCATGTGAGAGACAGAGGGCCAGTGTTTGAATAATCTCTCCCCACATTAACACAGTGCATTTGGTGTATGGTCCTGCACTGAAAGTCCCGTTATCTGCAATCACTACAGCAGCCACAGTACCATCATGCTAAAACAGTTCACTATTCCCACCAAATTCTGACCATCATGGAGACGATGGGTGTGTCTTCTCGGCGATGGAAAATGCCTCCTTGAGACTTGGCACAAATCATTTGGCTTTCCTCCTCACTGCCAGCCAAGCTTGTTAAAGCAGCACACACTCGACAAACAATGGAAACATGATTAACATCATGGAGTCCTCTATCAGTGCAGTCTCGGTTTCATGTTAGTCTTGGTTTGTCATGTTAGAATATCAGTGACCCCCTCTTGTTCCTGTATAACTGACTCATGGGGATGAATAGCCTCCTCCTGGTCTCATGGAACAGGTTTAAGGGTCTGATTGGGCTCTGCTTGTTCCTGTTCAACAGCTCGATGTACTGACCAGACCACTCTTCTTCCTGCATAACAGGTAGGAGTATTGAATGTGCTGTCACTCTTCCTGTTCCTGAATGCTAGCTCATACCCATGTGCAACCAGCTTGAGATGCTGATTGAGCTCCTCTTTTAACTGTGGAAACGTGCAATGGCTGGCCGTGCTGTAACATAAATGTTACCGACACTTTAACAGCACAAACCGGAATGCTGTCCGGGTCTTGCTGCACATGGACACAGAATGGTTCAGGAGCTGGTGGGGGACAAAATGTTCTGAACATTCTGTGATCTTCAGTCATCATACCTACTTCAGATCTTATGCTGGGAAAATACATTGATGGAGCAGTTGAAGATGTTTGTGCTGAGGGGTCTCACCTGTGGATCTCCTGCAGAGATGTCCCAGGACTGAGAGGATTGTTGGCGACTGACCCCAAACCTCTTTATTTGTGTTCTGAAAGACCCCGTCCAGTGGGAACGTCACACCTGATCCACATTCAGATCAAATAATTAGGTGGTCCTGATGCCATCTTCAGTTAAATATTGCCTTGGTATCAAAGCCATTCGCTCTTTCCTGAGCCCCTGTATTCGCCTCTTGTTCATATCAATAGGTGATGGTGTATTTGTAGGGAGTGCTTTCCTCTCACAGAGGGTAATCACTGTCAGGAATGACCTGGGCTAGAGAGCTAGGGGAGCTATATCACTGAAAGCATTTAAGCAGGAGGTAGTTGGATTTTTGACCTGTCAGAGAGCTAATGGGTGAAGAATTGGGCATTAAAGAGGAGTTAATGTCAACAGTAGATCAGCCATGATGTTATGCAATGGCTTGATCATCCGAATTTCCCGATCCTGTTCCTTTTGTCCTCATATTCAGTAATTGCAAAATTAATGGCTGTAAATTTCCGGAATGCTCTTTTATTGAACGTTGCAATCAGAGAGAGTAAAGTATTTTGTAAGTCATCTCTGGTTGAGGTATGGGCACTGTATTCACAGTGAATCCGGGTCCATGATATCACCAACAAATGAACCACAAGTTGCAGAGAGGAAACACTCTGTAATGAGACCAGAGGCGTCTTTCGAACCAAGTAACATTTTCCAACTGACACCAAACCATGTGTGACAGTCTTGAGTGACTGAATGAGATCCTGTGTTACTATTGACCAGGTATATGGAGCCAGTGGACTCCATCTGCTCCTTGTAGGAGCTTGAGGAGTTGAATACAAAATAGCAACACAGGACTGAGCAGCAGGAGAGGGCTATTAGATACTTTGTCACCGTTCCATGTGGTTTTGGTCACAGCAGCACGTTTCTGTCTGTACACCATTTTACTACATAACAAAAACAACTTTGAATAAATGCAAACATCCAGGCACACAGTCCTCTGGGGAAGGGAATTTCCACTTGAACAGCCCTTTGAGAATTTCTCATTTGTGTTCCAACAAATGTTGGAGCCGATCCAAATGTACTGTCTGAACCTGTTGGTCAATTCCTAAGCATCTGTATCCCTCTGCTCACCACTTACTCATGCATCTGTCTACACGCATCTTAAATGAATCTGCCGTGCCTGCCTCTACCACCTCTGCTGGCAACGCGTTCCAAACGCCCACCACCCTTTGGGTGAAGTACTTACCGCATGTATCCCCCTTAAACTTTCCACCTCTCACCTTGAAAGTGTGACCTCTCGTTATTTTATCCTTCACCCTGGGAAAAAGCTTGTCTCTATCCACACTTTCTAGACCCTTCATAATTTTATAAAGCTCAATCAGGTCCTCACTCAATCTCCTTATTTCTAATGAAAATGAACCTAACCTACTCAACCTTTCTTCATAGCTAACATCTTCCATACCAGGCAACAGTCTTTTTAATCTTCTCTGCACCCTCTCCAAAGTGTTCACATCATTTTGGTAATGTGGCGACAAGAACTGTACGTAGTATTCTAAATGCGGCCGAAACAATGTCTTGTCAGCCGTTATACTCAATACCCATCCAATGAAGACAAGCATACTATATGCCTTCTTGACCACTCTATCCATCTGTGCAACAACCTTAAGGGTTCAACTGATCTTCACTCCCAGATCTCTCTGCTCATCAACTTTTTCAAAGCTCTTCCATTCATTGTATAATTCGCTCTAGAATTCCTCCTGCCTAAGTGCATCACCTCACATTTGTCTGGATTGAAATCCATCTGCCACTTTTCCACCGAACTCTCCAGTCTATCTATATCAAAACGGAAAATGGAGGATTACAGATGGTGGAGATCAGAGCTGAAAAATGTGTTGCTGGAAAAGCACAGCAGGTCAGGCAGCATCCAAAGAGCAGGAGAATTGACATTTCGGGAATATCTTCGAGTCCTGAAGAAGAGCTTATGCCCCGAAACAGTGATTCTCCTGCTCCTTGGATGCTGCCTGACCAGCTGCGTTTTTCCAGCAACACATTTTTCAGTTTATCCTACTGTATTCTTTGACAGTCCCTGATGCTTTCTGCTGCTCCACTAATCTTCGTGTCATCTGAAAACTTGCTAATCATACCAACAGTGACCTCTTCCAGATCATCGATGTATATTACAAACAACAGTGGTCCCAACACTGACCCCTGTGGAACATCACTGGTCACTTTTCTCCATTGAGAGCAACTCCCTTCAACTGCTACTCTCTGTCTCCTGCTGCTCAACCAGTTCTTTATCCATCTAGCTAGAACACCCTGCACACCATATGACTTCAATTTCTCCATCAATCTGCCATGGAGAACCTAATCAAATGCCTTACTGAAGTCCATGTATATGACATCAACAGCCCTTCCTTCATCTATCACCTTGGTCACTTCCTCAAAGAACTCAATTACGCTGATAAGGCACGATCTTCCCCACGCAAAACAATGTTGCCTATCCCTGATATGCCCATTCTTTTCTAAATATAAATGGATGCTATCCCTCAGTACCCTCTCCAGCAACTTTCCCACCACCGAGTCAGGCTCACTGGTCTGTCGTTACCTGGAATGTCCCTACTACCTTTCTTGTATAGGGGGACAAAATGAGCAACCCTCCAGTCCTCTGGCACCTCACCTGTATTTAAGAATGCCATAAAGGTATCTGTCAGGGCCCCAGCTATTTCCTCTCTCGCCTCCCTCAGCAACCTGCGATAAAGCACATCCGGTCCTGGGGATTTGTCCACGGTAATAACCTGTAGACTACCCAACACATCTTCCCTATTTATGTCAACATGATCCAGACTAATCAAACTTCGATCTCTAATCTCAACATCCATCATGTCCCTCTCCTCAGTGAACACTGATGCAAAGTAATCATTCAGAATCTCACCCATTATCCCAGGTTTGACACACAGCCTTCCTTCGTTATCCTTTAGTGGACCAATCCTTTCTCTAGTTACCTGCTTACTTCTTATATAAGAATAAACTGCTGTGGAATTCTTCTAAATTCTGCTCGCTAATGCTATTTCATGACCCCTTTTAGCCCGTTTGATTCCTTGTTTAAGACTTGTCCTACTCTTCTGATATTTCTCCAGGGTCCATTCTGTTCTTAGCTGCCTAGACCTTATGTATGCTTCCCTTTTCCTCTTTGCTAGTCGTACAATTTCTCCTGTCATCCACAGTTCATGAATTTTGCCCCTCCTATCCTTTGCCATCAACGGGACATGCCTATCATGCACTATCTTTAACCTAACTTTGAAAGCCTCCCACATCGCAAATGTGGACTTCCCTTCAAATAGCTGTGTCCAATCCACATTTCCGAGTTCCAGTCTAATATTGATATAATTGTCCTTGGCCCAGTTTAGTACTCTTCCCTTAGGTCCACTTTCTAATTTATCTGCGAATATTCTGAAACTTATAGAATTGTGGTCACTGTTCCCAAAGAAATCATCCACCGCAACTTCTACCACCTGTCCTGGCTCGTTCCCCAGTATCAGTTCCAATGTGGCCCCTTCGCTCGTCGAACTATTGACATACTGCAGGAGAAAACCTGCCTGGAATTCTTCCAAATTCTATCCCATCCAGACGTTAAGTGTATCCCAGTCAATGTTGTGAAAATTAAAATCTCCCATCACCACTCCCCTATTGCCTCTACATCTTTCCATAATCTGTTAACATATTTGTTCTTCTACCCCACACTCACTGTTGGGACGTCTGTAATACAGCCCCAACAATGTAACTGTGCCATTCTTATTTCTCAGCTCCACCCATAATGCCTCACTACCCAAGACCTCCATAGTGTGCTCCTTTAGCATAGCCATGAAATCGTCCTTGATCAGCAATGCAACTCCACCCCACCCACCCGCCCCCCTTTGCTTCCCTTTCTGTCCTGTCTGAATGGTTTATATCCTGAAACATTTCATTGTTAATCATCATGCCCTTCCATGAACCAAGTCTCTGTGATTGCAGTAATGTCATACTCCCAGGCACCAATCCAAGCCCTAAGTTCATCTGCCTTACACACTATACTCCTTGCATGAAAGTAGTCGTATTTCATGCCACCAGATATTTGTGCTCATCCGCTCTCTGCCTACCCTTCCATTTATTAATGCCATCTTCACAATTCTTACAATCTCCAGTATCGACTGGTTCCCAGACCCCTGCCACATTAGTTTACAAACTCCCCAACAGTAGGATCAAAAACTCCCACAAAGATGTTGGTTCCGGTCTGGTTCAGATGTAGACCATCCATTTTGTAATAGTCCCACCTTCCCCAGAACCTGTCCCAATGTTCAACAAATTTGAATCCCTCCCTCTTACACCATCCCTCAAGCCACGTGTTCATCCTGCCTATTCTTTCATTTTTACACTGGCTAGCACGTGGCACTGGTAGTATTCCTGGGATCACTACCCTTTAAATTCTCTTCTAGCTACCTGAATTCTTCTTTCAGGACCTCATCTCGTTTCCTACTTATATCGTGCTGTGTGTGTTATTTCTCATCCTTTAATCCTAACACTGCGGGTTAGGATTGCTGAGGGAGAAAGTGAATGGGTGACCAAAAGGCATAAAAAGGGTAGGAAGGCAGTGCAGGTGTCCATTGCAGTCATCTCCCTCCAAAACAGGTATACCGTTTTGGATACTGTTGGGGAAGATGGCTCACCAGAGAATGGCATCAGTTGCCAGGATCATGGCACCGTGTCTGGGACTGCTGTTCAGAAGGGCGAGAAAAAGTATCGCAGGGCCATGGTCATAGGGGATTCTATTGTAAGGGGAGTAGATAGGATGTTCTGTGGCTGAAAAGAGGAGGTTATGCCGGTGTCAAACAGGCTATTTTGAATGCTTACGAATTGATACCAGCAGTATATATAGCGCGATTCAGAAACATAATGATGGAACCAGGTCGGACTTATATTGAGTTTGAAAGAGTCAAACATAGTAATTTTGATTGATGAGCATGGGCCTTAAAAATAGACAAGACAGATCATTTTGCTGGAGGAATTTAAACACTCACATCCAGAGATGACCAGAGTTCATGAGAATGAACAGCAAGTTCGAGAAGTGAGAAGCACGGCAGAGATGGCAGGTCAATACACATTGGTGCATGAGCTGCAATTTAGCTTCAGGTAGGACCTCCCTCCTGTGAGGGTTAGAAATTTGGAGAAGGGGAGATCCTACTCTACTAAACAAAGATCGAGAGCACATTGGCAATGGTTTATTTCGGTTAATAAATAAGCCCAAGAGTGTTGAAAGGAGGTGAAAAGCCTCAGGTGTTTTCACAATACCAGAGTGTAACTCATAGAATTACAGTGCAGGTGGTTTAAGAAGCGCACTAGGAAAAACTGTCTTCACTGCAATAAGTGGGATAGACAAAGTCACAATGCAAGTCGTTGAAGAAAGGCCCTGTCGTTAAAAAAAGATGTGGTAAAAGAGGCTAAGCCAGTGGCATTAGTGGAAGTAGTAAAGGAACCCCAAGAAAAGTTGAAGAGCTGCAGGAGAGTGCTCAGCTTAGGCAGGGGACGGGTATGGAGTTGAACCTGATCTCTATAAAGGATTCACCTCTGTGGGGAAAGGTTACTCAGAAAGAACGGGGGAGAAGGATAACAAGGTATAATTTTGTGAGATACGGGATCTGTTCAGTCTCTATTATTCAAAAAGTGTGGCACTGGAAAAGCACAACAGGTCAGGCAGTGTCTGAACATCGACACATCAGGCACAAGCCCTTCATATGGAAAGTGGCGGGGAGGGGGTGAAAGGGGGGTAAAAGGTAAGTAGGAGGGTAGAAGTGGGGCTGAGGGGAAGGTCAATGAGAAGGCGATAGGAAAATGAAGATGTGAATGATCGTGAGAGAGGAGGGTGGAGTGGACATGTGGGAAGGAAGGTGGACTGTCAGGAGAGTTGAAGAACATGAAGCTGAGTTGAAGGGTTGGATTTGGGATGAGGTTGGGAGAGGGGAGAATTGGAAATTGGTGAAGTCGACGTTGATGCCGTATGGTTGGAGGGTCCCAGCTGTCCTACTACCATCCACTTCACCCAGTCCTCTGACCTCTCACCATCGCCCCCCCAACTGCATTTACCTATCGCCTTCCAAGTTACCTTCTGCCCACCTCCTCCCCCACCCACCGACGTATCTCTCAGAACTCTTTACCCCCATCCCCCAGTTGCCTTATGAAGTGGTTATGCCTGTAACATGTATTCTCCTGCTCCTTGGTTGCTGCCTGACCTGCTGGGCGTTTCCAGTGCTACACCTTTCAACTGTGATCTCCAGTATGTGTAATCCTTACATTCTCTCAGCATCTAAAAGTAAATGATGGAAGTATTTGTACTCTTTCTGACATGTTACCTGAGAGAGTGATCATTTGTGGAATGGGAACAGAAATTTAGTGCTCTCCGGGTTGGAGATCCAAATCAAGATTGGGGACGTAACAGTGGGAGTGAGTGACAGACCGTCAGTTTCAGAAATACCGCTTTATTATTGAGAACAACACAGCAGGATCCAAGGTGAAAGTGACACCTTTTGTGGTGGTGAAGTCAAAGGAAGACCAGTGGATTGATGAGTTAAAAGACAAGTACCCAGGAAAGTTTCCAGACTGTGTAATACCAAGATCTCACTGTCATAGGTTACAGCAAGAAGCAAAATGTAAAGAGAAAGACAAAGGAGCGGAAGTGTCATTAACTGGCCCGCTGTTCATGTAATAGTTCAGGAAAATCCTGATCAGGCAGAGGGTCAGGCAGAGGTGTTTAGTCCTGAAAGGCTAATGGCCTTACAACAGAAATTTACATAAATTGATGTATCGTCAGAAAAGGAATCAGAATACATTCTGCGTTAGCAACTTAAAAATAGAGTCCTAAATGAAAATGGAGACCACAACAGGTTATTGCACAGGAGAAATGGGCCAAAGTTGACCAGATTGTGTTGGCGATCGCATACAGACAGGAAGTGTTACGGGGATCACATGAACTACCTGCAGGAGGTCACCTGGAAGATTCAGGCTAATGTATGCAATCATTTCTACTGGCCTGGAATGCACAAGGACGTGTTTATTCTTTACTGTGTGTGCCATATATGCCGAATGGTAGGTAAGCCACAGGCAGGACGAGAAACCAGAGTCTTTGTCGCCAATTCTTGCATTCGACGCACCTTTCACCTGGGTTATGATTATTTCTGTAGGCCCTCTTTCTAAACTAAAAGCGGAAATAAATATTTCCGAAACATAATGGATGTGTCTGTCAGATTACCAGAGATAATTCCATTAAGATTATTAAACGAAAAGGGTGGTGGAGGGGTTCGTATCTTTCCTTACTCAGTACGGGCTACCCAGAAAGTTCCCATCAATCCAAGGGAGTCATTTTACCATTCGGCTGTTTAAGTAAATCATGGATAGCTTAGGTATACAGCACTACAAATCAAGTGCGCCCCATCCTGAATCGCATGGAGCCTTGGAAAGTTGGCATCAGACGCTGAAGACCATGATAACAGCGTACTGTCAGGGTTGGCCAAATGATTGGGATAAAGGTGTCCCATTAAATTATTTGCCATTAGAGATGCCCCGATCTACTCAATTTACTCCCTTTGAGTTAGTATTCGGACATGAAATGTGAGGTCTTTTGGAATTAATTAAAGAGAAAATAACAGGACTGAAGTCAGAGATCTCAAACTTGGAATATGTATCTGAGGTGAGAGAGAGAGATTAGAATATGTGAGTCAGCTAAACAGCACATGAAGAAGGTAGAGCATAGAATGAACTAAGTGGCAGGTACAAAGTATGAAATTTGATGCTATTTCTTTTCGTGGGGGGTGCCACCAATAGTGGGAAATCCCTTCAAATCCAGGTTTAGTGTCTCCTTCCAAATGGAGAAGAAGTAGAGTCAGGTAAACTGTCTGGTAAAGATGCTGGATATAAAAATAAAGGTAACAGGTATGTCATGTGAATACATTGTAACCTTACAAATATAAAGATAGGGAACTGGAGAAACAGATGTTAGTTACTGCCCTGCAGAGTGAGGGATCAAATGCGGATGTCATGGATTTTGATGTGACGCACAATTCTTTAGTTAACAAGAAATTCCTTGAGGAGTGAGAGAGGACAGCGAGCTATCCGTTGCAGGAGCAATGAACCCAGTTGATTTTCATCGCAGCAGTATGAGGACATTTGCAGAACCATTATGGGAGGACTTACGCTTGTCTATGGGGTGGAAGTAAGGAATGCTGTTCTGATAAACAACACTCCTGCTGGCTTAATCCTCACAAAGCCACCGAGGTCCAGAAGGATGTAGAGGCAATGCTCATCGAAGACATCATTGAACCTAGTCAGAGCGGGTGAAGTACGCTGATTCTGTTATTTCCCAAACCTGATGGGGCTCAGCGATTTTGTGTCCACGATCATAAGGTCAACAAATTCAGATTCCTATCTAATATCAAGATTCGAAGACGGCATAAATAATGTTTGACAAGCCACACGCATCACAAAGTTGGACTTACTGCATGATTATTGGCAGGCAACGTAATCAGAGAAAGTGAAATAAGTTTCTGCGCTTGTCACCTTAAAGGGCAACATCAATTCAAAGTGATGCTCTTTGGAATGAATAATATACCATCCACATTCCAAAGACTCATGAGCAGAGTTGTGGCCAGATTAACAAATTGTGCAGTTTATCTGTTAGATGCAGTGATCTTTAGCAAGTCATGGAAAGATCACATGTTACAGTTAGCAGAGCTCCTTGAACGATTGCAAGAAGGAAAACTGATAATAAATGCAAAGAAAACAGATTTTGCGAAGGCAGATGTGACGTTCTTGAGGCATTACATTGGACATGGAAGGTTGACCCCATGGAACACAAAGACGAAGGGCTTTGAGGAATTTCCACAACCATCCACGATGAAAGAGGAGCTTCGATTTTTGGGACTGAGTGGATTCCATTGGAAGTTTGTTCAAAACTTCAGCAGTGTTGTGGAACTGCTGATGGGTTTACTGAAAAAGACGTAAAATGTTGGTGTATAGAACAGTTCCAGCAGGTAGTTAACTACCACACCAATTTTAGCTACAACAAATATTTTGAAACACTTCAAAGTTGCAATTGTTGTTAGCGATATAGGGGTTGGAGAGGTATTGATGCAGGAACATGTTAATGGAATGGAATGGCCAGTTGGCTACCTGTCAAAAAGAAACCGAACATCCACCAGAAATAAATGCTCCACAACTGAATGAAGATTATTGAGTTTGGTGCTGGCCTGACAATACATGATTGTTTGTGACAAACGGGTTGTCGGAGATGAATGTATAAAACTACAAACTTTTTGCATTTTCTGAAAGATTTAAAGACTAAAATATGTAAATATTTCATTGGAGTCTGACGTTATCAACTTTTAACTGCAAAAATATATATGTTGTGGGCCGTACAATTGTGATAGCAGATGTGTTATCACAGATTTAAAGAAAAAAGTGTAGATTACATTTGAATATTGCAATGTTACATATGTGTGCAGAATTAATATGAAAGATATAAGTTAGATTAATTACTTTTGCATTTCGTAGTTTTGGGATTCAGAATTACAGAAAAAGAAATGAAGCCATCTTTTCATTCTGATGTTTCATTTCTTTTTCCTGAAAAGGACGGGGGTGGGGTGGGGGGTGGAGGGTGGGTCTGAAAGCAGGACTGGTCACTTTCAGACAGAACTGATTTTGCTGAATATAATGTACAGCCAGAATTGCCAGCTAATGGTCAGGCTTTTCCAAATGAAACAATTGTCTGGTAAATGGATACCTGGGTTTTGGTTGCTGTTTTGATAAGAATTAGTTTAAATAATGCCCAGGATACCAGAAGTCAATGGTATTTGAATATCATTGTTCCGACACATGGAAATAATCAAATTATGAGTATTTAATGTGTCGTGAGGAATATATGCACCTGGCATTTTGAAATCTAGATGGACAGTAACTGCCATTGACCAGCAGAGCAACTGCTGTAGAGTCGGAGAGGTAACTGGCCACTTAAAACACTCTCTAAGATACCTTTTCATGTAAAAACTAGTTGCAGTTAAAAAAACAAAGGAAGGTGACCCATGGATGTCAGCAGCTGGAAGAGTGAAGTCAGCGGAGGAGTCAGAGACTGTGTGGTCTTGAGATTAATTGAAGGTAATGTTTCAGACGTGGGTTATAGGAACAGCGTTTTTTTCGAGTTGGAGTCAGATAGATATCAGTTAAGAATAGGGGTTCTTGTATTTGTGAATAGTTGTTGTTAATGATGACTATTAAAGTTAAGAAATTAAATTGCTATTTTTCTTTAAATAGTGGCATGTCGGAGTTTTGTCAGTCATATATTAACAAATTACGCGGCAAAGTGAGCTTTTCTGGGTGTTTGCTTTAATTAACAGAGGGGTTCGACCTCCACATTGTAAATATCCATCCACACTAACACATTTCCTTGCACTTGGTCCATCTCCTTCAAGCCCTTTCCTATCCATATATTTGTGCGAATGTCTTTTAAATGTTGTTAATGTACCCCCTTCAAACGCATCCGCTAGCAGCTCTTTACATCTGCGTACCAGCCTCTGTGTAAAAAACGTTGCCCCTGAGGTTCCCTTTTCTCCTTCCATCTAACCTTAAACTAATGACCTCTCGTCCTTGACTCTCCAAACATTGGAAAAAGACTGACAACATTCACCATATCCATGCCCCATATGATCTTATGTAACTCTATCAGCTCCCCATTCAGTCTCCTCTGTTCTAAAGAAGACGTCTGAGAATATCCAAACTCTCCCTTTAACTCAGACCATTGGGTTGCGACAACATCCTTGTAAATTTCTTGTGCATTCTTTCTAATTTAATAACATCCTTCCTATAACAAAGTGACAAAATCTGAACACAATACTTCCAGTGTGGCCTCGCCAATGTCTTGTATATCTGCAATATAACTTCCCAGCTTCTATACTCAGTGCCCTGACTGATGAAGGCCAGTGTGCCAAAAGCCTTCTGTCTACCTGTGACTCCATTCTCAGAGAACCGTGAACCTGAACTTCAAAGTTTGTCTGCCGACTAACCCCGTTAAGGCATTAGCATTCATCACGAAACACCTATCTTGATTTGACTTTCCAAAATGTAAGACCTCGCACCTATATATGTTAAACACCATTTGCCAGTTCTGGTCCCACTTCCACAGTTGATCAGGGTCTTGCTGCATTTTATGATAACCTTCCTCATTGTCCACGATACTGAATATTTTAATCTCATCTGCAAATTTGATCATCATGCTTGTTACAATCTCATTCCTATCATTGATAAGAAATAACAAACAGTAATGGGCCCAGCACTAACCCCTGAGATTCTCCACTAGTTCACTAAAATCCTTCAGGAAAGGAAAATTGCATCCTTATCTGGTCTGGCCTGCACGTGACTCCAGACCCAAAACAATGTGCTTGACTCTTATCTGCCCTGTGGGCAATTATGATGGGTAATACATGCTGCCTATCCAGTAATGCCCCCATCCAGAGAGTGAACAAAAAATACGTTACAGGCCTCCAGTCCTACAAGCATCCTTCCACTATTAACCTCTCCTTCCTAACATCAAGGCAATGGTGTATCCAATTTTCCTGCTGTCCTGCATTCTATGCCATCGAATCTTCCAGAGCAGCCTATCGTGTGGAACTTAATCAAAGGCCTCACTGAAATCTATACAGACTACGTCTACTGCTCTCTGTGCCTACTGATTCAAAAATCTCTGTAAAGCCATGTTCCTGCAGTTATGAATCCTTGCTGAGAGAGTATTTGCGGAAATCTCTACAGATTTGATCTCCTTTGTCAGTAGTAATTTCCTTAAAACAGACAGAGATGTTTGTACCATGAAATGAGAGCGAAGAAACTCAGTGTTTAATCTGTAGAGCTATGAGAGAATAGAGATGGTTGCACTGAAACTTGAGGATTGGTTGCGATCACTTATTTCCAGGAGAGACATTGACAGGGTGAGAAATTCCATACTTTACCCAGGATTGATTGGTTTGATTTATTGTCATGTGTACATCAGTACAGGGAATCACTTTATTTATGAGCAGTGGAGGTACATCATAGTAAGCATGGACAGGCAGATCATAGGGTGGAAATAGACCGGTACAGAGTAAGGCATACAGGTTACACTGAACAGGACGTGCACTAGACAAGGTCAACATGAACATCATCATTATTATGTGAAATTAGAGAAGCCATTCATTAGTCTAATATGGTTTTCCTAATTGTTTCTAAGCCGTAATTAGCTCTCCCCACATTAATTATCAGTCAGTGTGTGAGCCTGCACTGAACGTCATGTGTTCACAATCCCCAACAGCAGCCACCATACCTTCCATCTGAAACAAATAGGCATTCCCACCAGCTTCTGCCCTACAAAGAGAACACCATGCTGTCTTCTCGAAGATGGAAGGTGCCTGCTTGAGATTCCACACAACGCATTTTACTTCACTCTTCACTTCCCTGTGTAAGAGCGTTGAGCGGCTGAATGGTCTCCTCCTGCTGTCTCTGTGCGACTCATGGGGCAGAATGGCCTCCTTCTGTTCATGTGTCAGTGACTCAAGGAGCTGAATGGCCTCCTCTTGTTCCTGTATAATGGACTCAAGGGGCTGAATGGCTTCTTCTTCGTCCGATTGGACAGGGCCAAGGGCCTGACTGGGTTACCCCTGGGTCCTGATTAACAGCTCGATGTGTTGACTAGTGTGATGATGCTGTAGCTTTCAGATATTATTTTGTCCTGGTTTCTTTTAAGAGACAGATTGAATGATCGTTACCAAGATGGTTAGTTAAAGCCACTGTTTAAACAGCTAGAGAGGCCTTGGGTTTATTTTAATGCAGCCTGAATGGGTGTGGCCTCCTCTCACAGATTAGGATCTCTGGGTTTTGGTTTCTCAGTAACATCAGAAACTAATGGGGTCTCCACAGAGTTAAAAGCTTCAGTGACTATCTCCTGGCTACTACTCTGTCTGACCTTTTTTTTTACTGGATACTGCTTTCCCCTTCCTGGAGAACTGTATGTGGGAATTTGTTTTTTTCCCCAATTGGTTGTGTTTATGGGATATGACTATGTTGGTACAGTTAGTTAGTAATAGGATTGCATCTACTATTTTGTTAAGTTTTTTGAATCGTGTTGCTATTCCAATTCCCTCTTTCTTTGATTACATTTTAATGATAGTGCTCAAATAAACAGTTTTGTTTAACATCGAGTACTTTCACCGATCACATTACATCTGAACCAGTTGTTATATTTGACTTTAGAATAACATATTGGTTGCATTTAAACTATAACATCAAAATAATTTTTAAGGGCTCTGGCATGGTCTTTAATAATGGACTCCTTGCTTCCTGTGTAAGAGGCAGGAGGGTCTGAATGGGCTATCCCTCTTCTTGTTCAGTAGTTTCTCTGGACTGAATGGCTTCCTCATATTCCTGTGAAGTGAGCTTGAGTTACTGAATGACTTCCTCTGTTCCCTGTGGAATTAAGCAGCATCTCACAGTACTGTTAATGGATGCTACATATTCTTTCACAGCACAAGCCTGCATGTTGCCTGGGTCTTGCTGCACATGGATACAGACTGCTTCAGGAGCTGACGGGGGTGGGGGGAGAGACACATTGTTGTGAACATTGAATAATCTTCAAAAAACATCCCCTCTTCTGAAACTTTGTGTTCTCATCATATGCTCATAGCAACAGGTCATGGTAGAGGAGCAGGGGGTGCATATTTCAAACAGAGGGTATTGAATGTCAGCAATCCGCTTTTCCATCATGTTAGGAGAGGTAGATGACAAAGTATTTAAAGAAGGGGAGATGGATTTGACCTGACAGAGAGTTAAGGGCTATGAAGATTTGGACATTGAAGAGGATTTCGGACCTAGAGCACATCAGTCATGATCTTAATGAATGGCAAGGCAGGCTTGAGGGGGATGAGCGTCCTGCCCCTGTTTCTGATGTTCTCACATTCTATTATTGGAAGGTTAGTGGATTTTTTTTCTTGATAGGGTGGTTATTGATGTTGCAGTCAAAGATTTGAGCCATCTCTGGGTGAGGTATGGGGACTGTATTCTCGGTTAATCTGGGTCTACAACATGACCAATAAATGAAGCACAATTTGCAGAGAGGGGACGCTCTGTAAAGAGAGATGAGGGGCCTCTTTCATACCCAGCTTTGGTTTTAAAATTACATTTGCCAAATCACCTCAAACTGTGTGTGATAATACTGAGGGGCTGAATGGTCTTCACGTTTCTATGCACCTGGTGATAGCAGTAAGTGGCCTCAAATTGCTCCTGTCTTTCAGGTTTGAGGGGCTGAATGGAACACAGGAACATCGGACTGAGGAGCAGGAGTGGGTCATTAGACACTTTAAGTCTTCTCCACCAGGCACTAAGATTGTAGCTGATCAGGTTGTGGTCTCAGCCCCACTTTCCGATCTGTAGCCTATCATCCGTGACACAGTTCCCTGTCAAGTGTTTAACTAACTCAGCCTTGGATCAACGTGGACATAGAGGCACGATAAACTTGCAGTGAAGAGAATTCTGACTTGAAAGGTCGTTTCAGAATTTCTCTTCATTCCTTTTATAGAATCAGAGAGTCATGCAGAACGGAAACAGACCCATTAGTCCAATCTGTTCACTCGGACCAGATAACCAAATCTGATCTAGTCACATTTGCCAACATGTGGCCAGTATCCCTCGTCTTTCAGACACATTTTAAATGTGTAAATGTACCGCCTTCACCATTTCCACCCACTGCACTTTCTGTACACACATTACTCTCTGCGTGCTAAAAAAAAATGCCCCTGACCTCGCTTCTAAATTATTCCCTTCTCGCCTTCAATCTATGCCCTCTTGTTTTGGATTCCTTATTCTGGGAACAGACTGTGACTAATCAGTCTATTCATGCACACTTTTTTAGCTTGCACACATTGCTGTGATGAGAAACAGTGAGGGAGGGAGGGTGCAGTACAGGCCATTCATTCTCCGGCAGATCACATTTTGCTCCTCTCTGAGTTGAGTCACACAACACTATCATCCTCGCCCAAACTGGACCATGTGAGGTTTCCTTCAACATTATCCGAACAATGTCTACATCACATTCCCTGCTCCATGGAGGTACATTGTTGCTGCTTGTTCTGTGCAGAAAATAATCAATTTGAAATGTATGTATATGTGCCTGCATCATTTAAAAATGTTTAAATGTTTATGCATTCAGAGTACATGTGATAAAATGAAGGCATCTTATTTCTTAACATATGCAGAAATTGTTGCAAAACCTCAGCAGGTCTGTCAGCATCTAGGTGCCTTTCAAATGTTATAATTGGACCAGCCTCCATCCTCTGCGTGAAATGCTTAGGCCTTGTTCCAAATCTTCCCCCTCTCACTTTCAACCAATGGCCTCTACATTTGCGCGCCCTTACCCTGGGAAGAAACCTTGACTACGCACCCTATCCATGACTGTTATGATTTTATAAACTGCGACAGCTGCGAAATGTGATTCCAACTAACACGAACGTGCTCACAGTCTTCCCTGGGCCTTAATTCTGAAATTTAATACTGACCTCTCTTCCTTCTCCAACAGGATACAATTCTAACACCATTTTCATCAGTCTGTCTAGATGTATTATGAAACATCGCTGTGAGATTTGTACCTGAAACTTTGTGCCTGGAGATAGAGACATGAGCACCAATCAGCAATTGTTCCTAAAGCTGCAACATGATTCCTCTGTGTGTCTGTTCATCAGCCTGTTCTGACACACTGTGACACACCTCCACAACAGGCAGGACTTGAATCCAGATTGTTTGGTCCAGAGCTAGGGACACTACCACAGAAGTTTAGCATTTGGAATCAAATTCAGGGTTCTGGCTCAGAGGCATGGGTACTACCCACGTCAGAAGATCTAAACTATTCCCAGACTTTGGGTCACATTTTACGTGCCAGCTTTCAGCTCGGGATGAGATTTCTTAAAATCTGGTTAACATTACTAAACTGCATGAATATTTTTCATTGTTAAACAAATGCAAAGGTATTTGTCTCAATTGTCGGATTGTTCATGTACTGGGCCATCGAGTTAAGCCATAAACATCGTTAACTGCTATTATCTGCAGGCTGCAATATAAGGGAAATAAATCCTGCAGACATACTCTGCACAATGATGGGTCACAAATAGATATTTATTACTAAATATCAATGAAAAAAAGACCATAATTTCTGGCACCAAAGCACCAATAACATGTGTGACTGAACTCTTCCTAAAACCATGAAATGATACCAGGTCACTGATTAATGTCCAGTCTCTCCTCCCCATTGACTGTGTCTGCAATCTGTCCCTCCTCTCCCTAACTGCACAAGGCATACCTAGCTCAGGGTCTTTGTGAAAATAATTGCCAGAGTGTGCAGGCCTCCTGGAGAGTGCGAGGGTATTTTAAATTTGAAGAGGGAAAGTGAGGAGGTGGTAATATCACTCACTGGGCTGACGGGTGGCAGATGGAGTTTAATTTGGATTAATGTGAGGTATTGGATTTGGCAAATCAAACAAGAGCAGAACCTATACAATTAAAAGTAGGGCCTGTGGCAGTGTTATGTAACAGAGACTTAGGCCGTCAGGTAAAGTTCATTAAAATTTGCATCTCATATAGATAATGTGATTAAGAAGGTGTTTAACGCACTTGTCTTCAATGGTCAGACCTTTGAGTATCTGAATTGGGGCGTCATGTTGAGGGTGTGCAGGACTATGGTGAGGGCTCTTCTGGAATACTGTGTCCAGTCTGGACATCCTGCCCGCTCATTCCATAGGCACACCACTCTCTGTGCAAAACCATTGCTCCTGAGGTCACATGTAGTTTTTTTCTCCACTCACTTTAAACCTATGTCCTCTAGTTTTGGTCTCCCCCACACTGAGAAAATACCTTCACTATTCACTTTGATATTATTGACCTTGATATTATTCAGCTGGAGAGGGTTCAGAAGAGATTAACCTGGATGTTGCTTGGAATGGAGGGATTGAGCTATAAGGGGAGGCTGGATAGGCTGGGACTTTTTTTCACTGGAGAGTATGAGATTGAGGGTTTGACGTTACGGAGGTTTACACATTCATGAGGGGTAAAGAAAAGCTGAAGGGCCAATTTCTTTTCCCTAGAGTCGAGGGTTCAAGACTGAGGGATATTTTATGGTCAGAGGAGAAAGGTTTGCTAAAGTCATGAGAGGTAATTACTTTAGACAGAAGCTGGCTTGTGTGTGGAATAAGCTTCCCGAGGAAGTGGTGAAAGCAGGGACAGTTACAACATTTAAAGGACATTTAGATCAGTCCATGGATGGTGCTGTGAGGAGCTGCCATCTCCCTCCCCCTCTCCCTCTCTGAATGAATCCCTGTTGGTTTTCCCCCTCTGCCAATGCCTGTGCAGTGGCGTGTGGAGGCCAGCAGAGGGTGGCATTGCATCACTTTAAGCACCGCAGAGACTGCCAGACCTGCCCCACACAGAGACACACAGATACACACACAGAAAAGGTTGGGACACGGCGTGAAGTTCATCTGGTAATTTAAATTAAATATAGAAATGCTCAATTCACCTCTTAAAGTGTTAAAATATGAGTGACAGAGAACTCCCAAATTCCACTGATTAAAAAAACATCAATTTATTTTTTTAACTCTGAAAGTGAACATTTTACATCAAGTATTCACAACTCTGAGAACCCCTTTCTCTTAACCGCTTATTACCCGACTCCAGCTCTATAGTAATATACTGTTTCTAGGTCTGCCATCCTCTCATATCACAGGAGCTTGTAAGTTCTCAGTTCAGAGCAGCATTCACCCTCTCTTAAAGGTACAGTACACACTTTCAACTTCATCCCATTATACCCTGATGAATACAGATAAGTGGAACCTATCCAGATTTCTCTTGCTCTGTGGTTTGTCAATATTTCATCTATTCTGTCTAGTATATGTCAGGATTTTTGTTGCTCCATTGACAGTATGTCATTATTCAATTCTGTCCGTGGGAATATATCAGTATTTCACTTGCTCACACTCGTGTGTGTGGGGCAGGATTTCAGTTGTTTCATGGGGACTGTGACACTATAACAATCTCTATGTTTGTAAATGGTACCAAACCTGCAAGGATTGTAAAGTATATGGAGGACAGTGTGGAAATCTAACAGTACGATCACATGTTGGTGCAGTGCTCAGAATTATGGCAGATTGGGATTAATGCAGAGCAGTGTGAGGTGATGCACTTTGGTATGAAAGATAAAAAATGACAGTTTAAAACAGGCTGTACCATTATAAAGGGGCTGCAGGAACAGAGAGCGCTGGGTGTATATGAGCACAGATTGTTGAAGATGTCAGGACAAGTGGAGAGAGCAGTAATTATCACAGATTAGTTTCAGTATCTGAGCTGTTTACAGGGGGCGGTGTAGGAGGGAGTCTCCGTGCTCCCTTCCTGGGAGGTGGTGGTGACGATGTGTTGTGAGCCCACCCTCCTGCCCCCGAGACCGTGGGGATTCCATTTGTACCAGCTCGACACAAAAGGGAGATGGCTTCGAAGTTGTGCCGGGGGGAAAATGGAGCTGCCAGTGGGTTTAAAGTGAGAAGTTCCCTTCACTGAACATTGCTCCTTACTCGGTCGGTGGGACGTGGATGTTTCAGAATCCCCACACGACGCTTCCAGGGTCGTACCAGGATCCTCCCCACATGGTGAGGGGAGGATGGGTGAGGGAATGGATATCGGGCACGCCACCACCCGGCATGACCATCTCTGTCCTATTCCAGGCTGTTTCTCCTGGAATGGGAGAAAGGGAGGGAAAGAGGGAGGGTGGGAGTGGGTGGTCCTGCTGTTAGTGTTAGTGTAGGTTGGGAGGGGGTCATGGTCAGGTGTCCGGAGGGAGTCAGTGCACTGTGTTGTATCCATGCAGTGTTATTAAGGTGGGGGGGGGGGTAAAGTGGAGGGAAAGAGAGAGAGAGAGAGAGAAAGAGAGACAGACAGAGACAGAGAGAGACAGAGACAGAGGGAGAGAGAGAGAAGGTGCTGTATGCAGCAGTGAGAGTGGTGGAGCATGAGCTTTATTCGGGGGTAGGTGCTGTAACAGATATACAGGGAGTGTGAGGAAGCAGAGAGAATACGGTGATCCTTATCCTGACAGAACGGGGAAGGTTATTGATGCTTGCCCTGTATTGCTGGGTATTTCTTCAGACCACAGATACTGCACCGAGCTGGGTGGGGAGCTCAGACCATGCTTGGTGGATCTGCTGGTGTGGCCTCCTCTGGGAAGAGAATGGTCCCCCTCTGTAATGGCCCATCCACCAGGACCTCCGTGCCCCTGTCGACAAAACGTGGTGTAATTAGCCCTTATCTGCCATGCTCGGGGTAAACTGTGCAGGGCAGCTCCTAACAGAGAAAGCTCAACCGTGTGCTCAGTGGCCTTTAAAAGATGGCGCCAGTGTCAGGGATCATAGAATATCCAGGGGAACCCGGGAGATGGTGAGTTCCTCCAGTCATATTTGGGTGGGAGAATCGTGCCGGTAATGAATGAGAGGGACACCATGGGGTCGGGTGGGAAGTTAATGAGGTGAGTTCGATAAGATCGAACCAAGAAACTAGCTCAGCCTTGTGTAGATGATCCCTCTGTCACAATCAACGGAAATGGCACTGAGATAAATTATTGTTAGATTTACCCCAATGAGTCAAACACTCTGCTGACCCTACACCCAGATACAAAACTGCAGAACAAATACTCATCCAAAACTCTGCATCATCTGAACTCCCACCAATATCATGTTCAGCTAACATTCCTGGGAAGACTCATGTTACAGGATGCTGTTAAAATGTTTTCATTTCTGCATTCTGAAACCTGGGAACACATCCTTCCATAACACCATCTCTCAGTCTCCCCGTCTCTGTCTATTTCCCATACCCCTCCCATTTGTAATTGTGTAAACTGATTCCTCCGCCATCTCTCTCTGTCAGTGATGTTCACACCCACAGCACTCCCTTGTCAGGGCACAATGGAGATATGGAGCTGTAAATGGATGGGAGCTGCACATTCTGTCACTTCCAGCATGGGCTGCAAGTTTCCCCACACTGGGCAGCGATCTAACACAGTGTTACAGATCAATGCACTGGGGTGGGGTACACAGCCCTACATGCTAGGAGGGTAACTGCTCCTGGGTTGCAGATCAATGCACTGGGGTGGTGTACACAGTCCTACATGCTGGGTGGGGGGTAACTGCTCCTGGGATACAGATCAATGACTGGGGTGGTGTGCACAGTCCTACATGCTGGGAGGGTAACTGATCCTGGGTTACAGATCAGTGCACTGGGGTGGTGTACACAGCCCTACATGCTGGGAGGGTAACTGCTCCTGGGTTACAGATCAATGCACTGGGGTGGGGTACACAGCCCTACATGCTGGGAGGGTAACTGCTCCTGGGTTACAGATCAATGCACTGGGGTGGGGTACACAGCCCTACATGCTGGGAGGGTAACTACTCCTGGTTTACTGATTATTTCACGGGTGATCACTGCACAGGTCGCTGTGCTGATCAGACTATCTGGTTGAGGATTATAGATAATGATCTGTTGTGGTCTGCACAACTCCCCGTGCTGGACAGACATATTGTCTGGGTTTATAGATCAATGCCCGGATCTGATCTGCACAGATTGCTGGTTTGTACTGAGCAGGACACTGGCCTGGTCTACACCGTATTCCACGGAGAACAGATATCTCCCCTGGCTTTATGGTGTCTGGGCTGGTTCTGTGCGGTGGATTGAGAATGTGGTATGTCTAACCATTTCAGCTGATCTGGCAATGCCTTTAGTTCTCATTCCTGTTATTGGAACCTCCGTCTCTCACCCCATTAATGTTACACTGTGCCCAGGCACAGTACATCATGTTGGTGGGGTGGGTAGGGGACAAAGGTGATGGACAGGTCATGGAGTTCCTGGAACGTTCTGTCCCCGACATTCTATAACTGACATTCCCCGGAAAGTTCTGTCCCTGACGTTGTTTGTTTGTGAACGGCCGGACGTCAGTGAATTGAACATCGATAAGATCCCGAGGGAAGAGATCCCATTCCAGGGAGAAGGAGACACTGCTCCGAAGGCCCCTCAGGCAGTTAAAGGGGTGAACATTTCTCCACGACACAGGATCGACCACAATTTATACCAAAATACAGGAATTCACGAACTCTTCTGGAAACTGGGAGAGAATCCTTCAGGACAGCAACGTTTCCACCCTCCGTATTAGGAACTGGGAAGGAGTGACCTGTGTCTGCTCTCGAGTCATCGACCGTGTGGGAACGTTCCAGAATCCATCTGTCCTTATGGATGTGTCTCTGTGTGTTTGGGGAGGGAGGGTTTCTTGTGGTTTATGTCACATTTTTGTCAGTAATTCCGACCTTCCCATTTGTTATTCCAGCTCCAATTATTTTAATAAATCCCTGAATACAGGGACACATTTGAAAATCTCACTGGGTCCCCGATCACACGGGTCCCTTTGCATCCAGGCTGATGGATAATGGGTTTGTTTTCCTTCCTCACAGTTAACGTAGTGACCATCTACGTCCTGCTTTATAAAGATTGTGGATTGTCTCCATGTGTCAGAAGTTACCTGGGGGCCATGGCAGCGGCGGATCTCCTGGTCATTATCCTCGACCTGATCCTGAGACACATTCCCATTGTTTATCTGGAACAGTTTTATTTCCTGTACTCCGTCCCCGTGTGTAATATCCACGCCGTCCTGCTTTATGCAGCCACTGACTGCTCTGTCTGGTTCACCGTCACTTTCACCTTTGATCGGTTTGTGGCCATTTGTTGCCAGAAGCTGAAAAGTAAATATTGCAGTGAAAAAACGGCGGCTGTGGTTCTGGGAGCAGTGACTGTGCTGAGCTGTTTAAAGAACATTTTCTGGTATTTTATGCTCACGGCTCGGTATCGGCTGGGGAACGCCCCCTGGTTTTGTGATGTAACAGACGCTGCTCTATTCTCCAGTGTCTGGGTCACAATCGAGTTCCTCCACCACATTCTAACCCCGGGTGTCCCATTTCTCCTGATTCTGCTGCTCAATGTTCTCACCGTCAGACACATTTTAGTGACCAGCAGAGCCCGCAGGAGACTCCGCGCTCACACCAATGGGGACGCTCAGTCTGACACTGAAATGAGAAACCGAAAAAAATCCATCATTTTACTGTTTGTGATCTCGGCCAATTTCATCCTGTTATGGTCAATGTTAATGCTGTATTCTATATGGAGACGGATGTGGAATATTGTGTATACCCCTGTGTATCTCGATTCCTTTGTGCAGGAATTGGGCTTCATGCTGCAGCTCCTCAGTTGCTGCACAAACACCGCGATTTATGCCGTGACCCAGACTAAGTTCAGGCAGCAGCTGAAGAATGTGCTGAAATATCCCTTCACCCAAATCCATCCATCCATCAAATTCCCTCATTAATCACACCATCCGGGATTTTCTCATTTCAGTTCAGTGTTTCAGCGATGGAGCAGCCTGTCGCTATGGTAACAGACTGAGGGGAGCGCTAGTTTGTCCATCCTTATCCCACAGGGGGTTACAGGGAAACATTTCAATGTTTCTCACAACTCAGGGGCCAGTGAGAAAAGGCACCATCCCACTGACTGTATCCATCACTTCCATTTGTAACCAATAAAAATGCTGATGAAAGCGTGCCGAGTAGCAGAGCGACCGATGTTGTTGTGTGTCTTTGTGTTGGAGAAGCTGAGCTGGAGAGAGACAGACTCAGCCCCAAGTCCTGGTCCTCAGGGAAGGGGAGGGCACCGCGCCCTGAGCTCAGGAGCTGGGGTTAACTCCCTCTGTCCCCCTCCCCATCCCCTTTCCAACCTGGCCCCCCATTTCATCTCCCCCACTCTTACTCCACATTTCTCCCTCTGTCTCCCTGCACACTCACTCTTTCTTACAACCTCCCCCTTTCACTCTCCCTCATTCTCCCTCTCACACCAACCGCCCCAACCCCGGTTTCTCCACCTGCCTCCACTCTTCACTTTCCCCTCACCCTCACACTCTCTGTCCTGCCCATCTCTGCCTCCTCCAGCAGTTCCATCTCTACCCCATCTCACCACCCCCCACCACACCCAGCCCCATGACCAACCACACCCCACCTCCACTCTCGGGGTCAGAGGGGGAGGGAAGGAGCACGGAGAAAGAGTGTGTCTGAGAGAGAGTGAGGGAGGGACAGGAGGGAGAGAGATTCAGTCAGAGAGAAACGGAGGGACATGGGCAGAGAGAGAAACAGCGATTGAGGGCGGTTGAGAGTGACAGAAGGTGGAGAGAGAGTGAAGGAGCAGGGAGAAGAGGGGGAAAGTGTGAGATCGGGTGAGAGAGGGTAGGGCAAGAGAGGAGAGGGAGAGACGGAGGGGGAGGGCAAGAGAAGGTGAGGGCGAGATCTTGGAGGGCAAGGGGTAAGGGCGAGAGAGGGGAAGGCGAGAAGGGATGGCAAGGGAGGGGAGGAAAGGCGGGGAGGGCGAGACGGAGAGAGAGGGAAGGGAGGGTAAGAGAGGGGGAGCGAGGGAGGGGATGAAGAGAGGGAGGGCGAGAGAGGGGAGCGTGAGGGAGGGTAGGGCGAGAGAGGG